>NW_028270161.1:38650147-38690147 GCF_037043375.1 Chiloscyllium plagiosum
TTCCCTCCCTGACTACCTGGTCAGGTCCACGCCCCCCTACGACCCACCCTCCCATTCTGGCACTTTCCCCTGCCACCGCAGGAACTGTAAAACCTGCGCCCACACCTCCTCCCTCACCTCCATCCAAGGCCCTAAAGGAGCCTTCCACATCCATCAAAGTTTTACCTGCACATCCACTAATATCATCTATTGTATCCGTTGCTCCCGATGTGGTCTCCTCTACATTGGGGAGACTGGACGCCTCCTAGCAGAGCGCTTTAGGGAACATCTCAGAGACACCCGCATCAATCAACCAAATCGCCCAGTGGCTCAACATTTCAACTCCCCCTCCCACTCTGCCGAGGATATGGAGGTGCTGGTCCTCCTCCACCGCCGCTCCCTCACCACCAGACGCCTGGAGGAAGAACGCCTCATCTTCCGCCTCGGAACACTTCAACCCCAGGGCATCAATGTGGATTTCAACAGTTTCCTCATTTCCCCTTCCCCCACCTCATCCTAGTTTCTAACCTCCAGTAACTCGACCTGTCCGGACTTGTCCCACCTGCCCAGCTCCTTTTCCACCTATCCACTCCACCCTCTCTTCCCTGACCTATCACCTTCATCTCCTTCCCCACCTACCTATTGTACTCTATGCTACTCTCTCCCCACCCCCACCCTCCTCTAGCTTATCTCTCCATGCTTCAGGCTCTCTGCCTTTATTCCTGATGAAGGGCTTTTGCCCGAAACGTCGATTTTGCCTGTCCTCGGATGCTGCCTGAATTGCTGTGCTCTTCCAGCACCACTAATCCAGAATCTGGTTTCCAGCATCTGCAGTCATTGTTTTTACCTGGTGACATCAGTTACTAACAACAGACATCCTCAAGCCAGAATGTATCTAAGCATTGTATGACTTCTATGCAGATACAGAGTTTAATGAGAGCATTCTAGTGCTGTGCATAGGATAAACATAATTTCAATTTAATCAACTAATTCAGCTGCAGATTTTGTATTTGTTAAAGCCTTTTCAAAGCTACTTAGCAACAAGGCACTGTACCCAAAGGAACTGAGCAAACTTTGAAACAGTTAAACAATCAGTCACAGATTAACTGATTTTGCTTCCAGGATTGCAGTTGCATTGCCACAACTGTTCTTTCTGTCCCTCTTACTATTCACAGGCTGGGGCTAATTCTACCCTGGATAACTACTCAGTTCATAACAGTATCAAGCTGGCAACTAAGCCGGTAGTTCAGGATAAATGTAAATAGAAGTAGGGTAAGGAGGAAGGCTTCAGTAAATGCACACACAACAGCTCAAATTTGCTGAAGCAGCAGGTTCCTGAAATTATTTCACTATTCATAAGCCACCATCTGTGGGACAACTGCAATTTCAATGTAAATGTTAAAGTTTAATCACAAAACAAATTTAATGAATAAAGACTTTCAATAATACTCAGGCACATACTGTTCATGGCTCTTAAAATGCATCGGCACTCAATTGTTTTCGTAGGTTGGAGCTGAAATGCAGATGGTAGTGTACATTATAGAACCATAATACAAAGGGTTTTTTTTAAACAGAACCATTTATTGCAAATAAAAATCTGTGACTTTTTACAAGACTTTGTTTTCTTTTTACAATAAACATGATGCGAAGCTTGCAAATTTTATAGGCTTAAGTTACATTTCCTGGATCTATTAATATTTTCTGCTTTCTTTACACCAAGTTTTACATGATACCAAAAAAATTATGCACAACTTTCAATATGTAGACAGTCAATATATTTAATGCTTATCAAGAATGGCAACTGCATTTTTTATGATTGGGATATTAAGAAAATAAATTGCCTTAGTTTAAAAACTACCTGTAGACTTTTTTTTTTACAAAGTGTTTACATTATTTTAAACTTAAAATTGTTGCTAATTTGTGTCCTTTGAGGGAACCAAACCAGCAAATGCACTTCTAATACAGAAGCTGAAATATTAGCCCTCAGTAAACGTACCCACTTAAACAGTAAACTAAAGGTGCAGAGAACTTGGCAAATGTATGCACTTCAAGAAACTATACATCACAAACGTATCATTATATTCCAGTTTTTGCTGTCCCAACAATGTTAAAACAGAAGTTATAACAAATTACACCTCGAATAAATCTAAGAAATTGGTATATATTGTATGAAGTACATTAATAAAAATTATTCAGCATGATCAGGTATCTTCATATACAATATAAACTTTATTAGCAATTGGACAAATAAAATGAGTGAGAACATCTTAAGAGTTGGTAATTGGCAGCTGTACAGATTTCTGAAGGTTCTTTGGAAGTTTGTCAGCCATTTCACGCTTTTGCATTCTGACTGGATCTGGAGTACAAGACTGAGAATTTTGAATTGGAGAAGCAATGGCAAAGAATTGTTGCTGCTAACACTGGTGAAACCACAGGATATTTTTAAAATGCCAGAAAAGTATGGGAAATGCAAACATCTGCCATCTTTAATATGTAGAGTTGGAGGTATTTGAAGAAATTTAAAGTTCACTGCAGTTAGATGCCATGCTGAACATTGATAGCAACAAAAAGCAAAGGAGAAAGGAACTGATTTCTAGAAATTCTCAGCCATTGTATTTTTTGAACCATAGTATTGAGACAGAGGACATGGGCTCATGTCTGAGATGTCCCAAAATTGGTTCTCAAGAGAAAAGAGACTGAACAAAGGCAGGTTTTTTTCCCTCACATAGGGAGAAAAGGAATGCTGAAGGTGTCACTTGATACCACTTCTGTGGTAAACAAACTAATTGCTGCTCATAAAGCCTTAGAAGTAGATCTGATGCTAGGTGCAACTTAAAACAAAAAGAGGCTGTAAAATGTTATTAGTGCAGTGAATACGGACAAAATCAGACTTCTTCTTACAAAAGAAAACAAGATGAAGTGAGATATACCCATCAAATCTTTTAATTTGTAATGTCTGGAAAATCTTAAAAAGTCTTGCAAAAATGTAGACTTTTTGGAGGGAATTAGCATAAAGAAAAGTAAAATACTTTTGAGCACTAAGATATAAATGCAACATTCAAATCAGTGGGAAGAACTGTGCAAAGCACTAATTTTTCCAAATATTTATATTGCAAAATCTGGCAAAGCCTGCGGAAGGGGTAAATGTGGATCTTAAAACCAGAGAAAATAACTTGAATAGGTAATTAACATGCAGCAAAAAAAAAATTTTTAAACTTTTAGTAATTACATCTTATTTTCATGGAACAGTGGATGAAATTATTGAGGTTATGATATTCGTAGACGTGGCTATATTATACGCGGACCCTTTCATGCTAATGTTTAATGAATCACTTCATGATGTATTAATGTTAGTTGCTTAATATCGATGCTGTCCAGTCATCAGCTTTAGGGTGCAACATATTCACTTCACTTAGTTTACCAACTCCTTCTGACAGGAGAATTACCTCAAAACAATAAGCTTGCCATCTGAAATGGACACCAAAAAATATACAATCTTGGCAATCAGATTTTGCAAATCTTTGACTCGAAATTTTATTTTACTTTATTCTAAGAACCACTCTTTATTCTTCCATACCCCAAATTAGTCTAACATTTAAAATGTCTGTAAACAAATGCCAAAAGTGCTTACTGTGCAGGGATTACTATGAAAGTAACAGCACTTTTGTGGAGAATCTGACAAAAATGTAAAAGAACTAAACAGCAAGTTAAAAATATACACATTATAAACCATCTATTCCAATTAAGTACAAAATCCATCACAAATATTAAACAAGTAATGGAGGTTCTTGTCCAACTGTTCATTTCCATATTATTATACACATGATTTCTGATTATTGTAAGAACTTGGTTAAGTTTCATTACTGGATATACTGGATGTTATTTTGGTATGTTGACAATTTATTGCTTCAAATGCTTCATCCCGGTGTAACATAGCACCGAATACGAGTGGCTAAAAGACATAGAAAAATACTTTCACTGGAATTCAAAGAAAAATCAAGCACAATCTAAAGGTAAAGTTCTTTCCCTTTAGTGTAACACAATTGCATACGCACTATTAGATTTCACAATGAAAAGCAAAAATTCTCAGTATCAGATCAGATATTGCACCATATTTCTCATGTGTCATTGTACATAAGACATAGGAGAAATAGAAGATAACTCATATTATTACTCTGTGCAAGTGAGCACTTCACCTCAGTACAGCTTTAATTTTGCTGTGTTGCCAAGATACTTTGTGGCCTTGCAAAAGTAACTTTATAAAACCATTCTAAAGAGTATACAACTAGTCCAGAGTGTCTGTGGAGGATTTTGAAAAGAATATTGCAATGGGATACAATTACATCTTCAAACTGAGTGGAATTTTCTTATTTTGTTTAAAAGCTGAATATCTGAAACAGCAAAGATGAGTGGCATGTTAAATTAGACAATATATAAAGAACGCAACTGACTAACTGAAAGGTTAATCAGAAAAAAAAGAGATTAGAGGCAGCTATCTCGAAATTTAAAAACTGGTAGCAAGAGTTTCTGCAGGCAGTAAAAAAAATAAAGTGAGAGTTGGCCCTTTCGAGAGAGAGTGAGAGTGAGAAGTTAACAAGAAAACAGCTGATAAACAAAAATTTGATTTGTTTTCAGTGTGGAGGATAAAAAAATCCAGTAATCACTACATCAACAAGATGCATGGAAGAGAGGAACTTGCAAATTACATTCACAAGGTAAGCAGTACTGAGTAAACTGATTGAGCTGAGGGCTGACAAATCCCCAGACCGCGATGGGCTTATTCTTAGAATCTTGAAAGAGATAGCTAATTAGAACTGAAATGGAAAAATTCAAAGTAATCAGGAAGAGTCAACACAGTTTTGTGAAAGGAATGTGATGTTCAACCAATCTATTGGAGTGCGACATGATGTGGATAAGCATGTAGATGTACAGTACTTAGATTTTCAGAAGGCATTTCACAAAGTGCCACAAAATCTTATTGAACAAACAGGAGTCTATGGTGTAGAGAATATTACCATGGATACAAAATTGGCTGTCTAGCTGGCAGATAAAGAGAATATGCATAAACGGGTCTTTTTCTGATTGGCAGTATGTAATGAGTGGAATCGCATAGTGGTCTGGGCTGGGCCCTCAACATTTTACAATTTATATCAATGACTTGGTTGAAAAGTACAAAGGCTTAGTAGCTTAAGCTGCAGATGACACAAAGATGCATAAGAAAGGATATGGTGAAGAGGACATATGGAAGAAACATACATATTCAAATAAGTTTAGTGAGGGAGCAAAAATCTGGCTGATGGAGAATAATGCGGGAAAATGTGAAGTGGCTTCCTTTGAAGAATAAAAAAGCAGAATATTATTTCGAGAACAATTGCAAAACTATGAGGCACAGTATGATCTAGGTGCTCTAGTGCATCAACCACAAGAAGTTAGCATGCAAGTACAGCAAGTAAGAAAGCTAATGGCATATTACCTTTTATTATAAAATGAACTGAAAATCAAAATAAGGACATTATTCTTCAGCTATATAGGACATTGGTGAGACCATGTGAAGCAATTCAAAGAAGGCTTACTAGATTAAAACATGGGATGAATGGGTTGTTTTGAGAATAGTTGAACAGACTATTAGAGTTTACAAGTGAAGGGGTGATTTGATTGAAGTGTACAAAATCCTGATCAGTCTTGACAAGTTAGGGATCAAAAGGATGTTTCTTCTTGTCGGGTGTGTCCAGAACTACGAGTCATTGTTTAAAAGTTCAGGATTGCCCTTTTAGGACAGATGAGACTTTTTTTCTCTCAGAGGATTGTGCAACTTTGGACTTCTCTGCCTTAAAGTGGTTGAAGCAGGATTACTGAATATTTTTAAGTCGGAAGCAGACAGATTCATATTAGGCAATGGTATCAGAGGTTCTCAACAGTTGGTAAGGAGGTGAAATTTGACGCACAACCAGATCAGGCATTATCTTGCTGAATGACAAAGCAGGTTCGAGGGAACAAATGACTGGCTATTGTATCTAATTTGTATGTTCACATATAAATCACATCACCAAAGAAAGAAATGGTTTACCTTTTGCGTGTACGGAGTAGTTACTGAAATGCCCATTCCTGATCCTGGCAAAACTGACAAAACTTTGTACTGTTGGAGCAAAAAAAGGCAGAGAAAACAGTGAAAAATAATGCATAATGGCAACAGTTAGTATTTTGAGTTGAGATTAACATCTTAAGTATGGTCCAAATGAATAACAAGCTAGTGTGACAATTAAATATTTGCAATATTCAAGTTAATTTTTTTTAAAAATGCCACCTGAAGGAAATGTGGACAGTCAAATGGGGTCTCATCTCCAGTCACACAAGATTTTACAACAGTATTCAAGATGGATTCAAGATTCCTTTATGATCACATTGATATTGTATTTTTGAACACTTTGGAACTTTTTTTATTGTATCATTACTAAAGTTAAATTGAATGAAAAACTTTAAATGATTATGTTTCCATTAGATTTCAGCAAAAAAGATAGTCAGGAAAATTCAATTTTGAAGAAATTGACTCTGCAAAATAGATTCAAAATGGAACAAAACTATTAGCTCACCATCACAAAGAAAGAAAATTACAGCACAGGAACAGGCCCTTTGGTTCTCCAAGCCTGCGTCGATCCAGATCCTCTATCAAAACCTGTCGCCTATTTTCCAGGATCTGTATCCCTCTGCTCCCTGCCCATTTCATGTATCTGTCTAGATGCAGCTTAAAACTTGTTATTGTGTCCGCCTCTACCACCTCCCCTGGCAATGTGTTCCAGGTACCCACCTCCTTCTGCGTAAAGAACTTTCCACACATATCTCCCTTAAACTTTTTCCCTCTCACCTTAAATGTATGTCTCCTAGTTACTGAGTCCCTCACTGTGGGGGAAAAAGCTTCTTGCCAACCACTGTGTCTATACCTCTCATGGCTTTGTAGACCTCAATCAGGACCCCCTCATCCTCCATCTTTCTATTGAAAATAATCCTAATCTATTCAACCTCTCTTCATAGCTAGTGCCCTCCATACCAGACAGCATTCTGGTGAACCTCCTCTGAACCCTCTCCAAAGCATCCACATCCTTCTGGTAATGTAGCAACCAGAACTGTACACAGTACAGTACCAGAACTGTACACAAATGCAGCCGAACCAAAGTCGGCCAGACCAACAACTGCAACACGACCTGCCAACGTTTGTACTCAATATCCAGCCCGATGAAGGAAAACATGCCGCATGCTTTCTTGACAACTCTACTGACCTGCGTTGCCAACCTCAGGGTATAATGGACCTAAACACCAAGATCTCCCTGTACAAAGTTTCCCTAGAACTTTTCCATTAACCGCATGGATCGCTCTAGAATTGGATCTTCCAAAATGCATCACCTCACATTTGCCCAGATTGAACTCCATCTGCCAATTCTCCACCCAATTCTCCAATCTATCTATATTCTGCTCCATTCTCTGACAGTCCCCTTCATTATCTGCTACTTACTGTCATCTGCAAACTTGCTCATCAGACCACCTATACCTTCTTCTAGGTTATTTGTGTATATTACAAACATCAGTGGTCCCAGCACAGATCCCTGTGGAACTTCACTGGTCACAGTTCTCCATTTTGAGAAACTCCCCTCCAGTACTACTACTGTCTCCTGCTGTGCAGCCGGTTCTCTATCCATCCAGCGAGTACATCCTGGACCCCATGCAACTTCACTCTCTCCATCAGCCTATCATGGTGAACCTTACTAAAGTCCAAGTATCTACAGCCCTTCCCTCATCAATCAACTATGTCACCTCCTCAAAGAATTCTATTAAGTTGGTAAGACATAACCTTCCCTGCACAAAACCATGCTGCCTATCACTGATTACATTTTCTTCCAAATGTAAATTGATCCTATTCCTCAGTATCTTCTCAGCAGCTTCCGTACCACTGACATCAGGCTCACCAGTCTGTAATTACCTGGATTATCCTTGCTACCCTTCTTAAACAAGGGGACATGAAAGCACTTTCCTTTTGGAAAATAAGAATATTTTATCACTGTTGAGATACTTTAAACTTTTGATATCTATATAAAGTAATATGCTTTTATTTTTGAACAACACCATAGCTCCAAGCTGATATTATAGACAACACCACAATTTTTGGACTTGCAGCAAAGCTGCGTGATCTCACATAAAGCCTCCCTGCCAGATCACTCAATACTTCATAATGCAAAGCTTTCATCAAAATGTTGATGCAATGAAATTGCACGATAAGATTTTGGATAGAAAGATCAGCACATTTCAAAGGTAACACAAAATATTAAGAGGTGAACTTAAGGACTTAATCAATGTCAATCAAATTAATCAAAACTGTTATTTTATTACATTAAAAGTGTATTTCCTGAAAACTTAAGAATTTTTTCAAATACTACTACGTTTCAAGATATTTTACGTGAAATAATCTTTATGAAGCAACTCTGAATTTTTTCACCTTAAAAGGTATTTAAAGATATTACATAAATCTGAGCTGATAATTATATACACCAGTATATATAGTAGTGATAAATAATCCCAATTCAGGAGAATGTACCAATCCATATTGAACCTAGTGACATTATTTAGACAGTATAAGCTTAACAAGAAAAAGATGTACTGATAGAAGACAGGCTGATAAATATGGAGGAGTATCCAGCCCTTTAACTACCAAATGGAGATATTTCCACTTTTATGCACAGCAATTGACAAAGTGTTGCTGAATTTATGGTAGATGTAGTTGATTCATGTCTACTAGGAATTGAATTTCTTTGATCACTTAGAACTCAAGGTAATGGGACTGTTAATATATGTATATATTATACATGCAAACTTCAGCATAACCATATACACATATCTATCATCTGCATATCCATATTGGTCTGCTTGTCACTACGAAATCATTCAAAGTTATTAAAAATCTCAGCTATTCCACCACCTATTCCATGTAACTCAAAAAAAATACACCAAAATGTTCATATCAGTGTTCAGGAAGGACAAAAAGGTACTAACAGCATTATATAAACTCCAACATAAAATGTCTAGGCACATTACAATGTGAAATACATGCAATTCTTCGCAAGTTGATTACAACTTCCAAAACTCAAACCAAAAACACAAAAGCAAGCTAAAACACAACTCGGGTACTTTAAGCAGCAGCTCACTGCCAACTTCTCAAAGGCGTGCGCAACAAACAACACCCTTTCCATGATGTTCAAATGCCATAACGTAATATAAAAAAATGAAAAAGCTCAGAGGCCAGAAGCTTACCTTTTGAATATCTGTAATTTCTTTTAGTTTTATGATCTTATTTTTCTTAGATGAACCAGATTTGGAGCTTTCAAAGCATAAATAACTGGAGAAAGGGAAAGATTAAAAAGGTGTATAAAAAAGCAAAATATTGTGGGATACTGGAAGTCAGAACTAAGAACTGAATACAATGGAAAACTTAGCAACTGTGAAGACAGATAAACAACATTAATTTTTCAGGTCTGTGACCTTTCATTGGAAATTAAATAAAGTGTTTGACATTTGTCATTTTACATTTCTAAGAAAACTAATCAGAGTATCATTCAAGGTCTTCAGTTATATCTGATTTGCTTCACATTTCACCAAAAATATAATAAGAAAATGAATGTTTGATGACCAGCCTAAGTGTAAATGGTGAAATTATAAACAGAATCACAAAAGTAAAAATTTAAAGCATTAAAATTTGATTTCAGAGAGGTTCAATAGTTTTTCTTCTTTGTCATTTATTATTGGTTCTAAAAAGACAATCAATTGTTAATACATTTCAATTTTTGCTCAACAGAAATCTACATACCGGTTGAGTCTAGATTGGTTTGTGTAAATCTGATTAGGCTACTGCCCACAGCAAAATGAAACAAATGTTAATCCAAATATCGAGTAACTCTTGTAAACTCATTGTTGTAACAACTTTTGGAACAGCACGCAACTTTTAGCTAGTTGCATCACTGTTCTTTTCTTATACTCATCCAAGCATTCTCTTATTAGTTTTCTTTCCAACTAATGGTTGACATGCATTTGAATTCAAAAGATATTGTCTTTCTATGTTTTTCATCAATCTTCATCTCTTAGGTGACATTCCCCCCCACCTCCACTCCACTGCTGTGTTTTCACTATCTGCTCTGATCAATGCCCAAAGATCTCAGCTTCATTCCCTTGCATATCCACTTCAGTGAACATTGAACTTGACATGATGATGAGCTCTTATTCTGCCACCTTCATGTTGGTCCAGTTCTTCTCCAAATAACTACCCCCTGCCTCCCGTGCATTCAGTAGATCTTTTGAGCCACACCAGAGCTGCTCCCTTTGGCCACTTGCCCCCTCTAGATTTTTTTTTATTGTAGCTGTGATGTCAGAGTTTTCCTACTCTGTTTACATATTCAGGATCTCAAAATGGCAGTGGCAGCAGAGGGAGTCTTCAGGCTTCTGGGCCCATCCGGTCCTAATCACCAGGCCAACCATATACTTCTTTCTTATCTTTTATATCAAGCTTCGTCTTATCATATTTTTGCAGCTATGGTGGATAAAGGTAGCTGCAAGGGGCTGTGGCAATGGCATGATGGATCTGAACTGTTCCTCGTGGCCATGGCAGTTGCAATTTCAGCTTCAGTGACTTGGTGGGTCCAATCCAATTCTCTGGGCTATGGAGGTGACATGGTGGTTTCAGCAGTTGCGACTTGTGAGTCCAGCCTGGAATGCTTGCGGCAAGGGTGCTGCTGCAGTAGCTTCAGCATTGTGGGTCCAGTCCGTTCCTCCTTGATGTGGCTATGTTAGCGATGGCTTCGGCAACAGTCATTTCAGAAACCCAGGAGACGTGAAAGGAACAAAAGATGAACTTTGTTTTAAATTTTTTATATTTTCTGTAATTAAAGTGGCACTTGACCAAGGTGACTTTTGTCTAAATACAGCTATTTTCTAAATACAAGTGACAATAAATTACTATTTTATTCGAGCATGGCTCTTCAACCAAAAAAATCTGAGGCATACAGGCTCTCAACCATGAATTACAAAGCAAGATAAAATAAGATAGAAAATCTACAAGTTAATATACTGTTTTTCTTTTGAAATCTGATTAATGACGAAGAAATGCAACTCCAAACTTAAGAAAATACAAGTTTATGGGTCAGAATGGTTGCTTGACAATAATTATGACTCATAATGGCATTAGGTTCATTCATTCCTGAACGCATCAGCCCTAAATATGGTGAGTAACTAGCAAGGCATACTGTATCTTCATTTTGGTGAAGTACTGTTCACAATTTTATAAGTCTTTATCCAGTCCTACTTGAGACCCCTCCTTCATTTCTTTCTCTGTACACTGACAACTGTATTAGCGTTGTAGAGAAAGAAATGAGGGAGGCGATTTCATTTAGGACTGGATAAAGACTTATAAAATTGTGAACAGTACTTCACCAAAATGAAGATACAGTACACCTTGCTGCATCAGTGTGGCGTCTGCTTGTATCCTGGAATGGAAAACTTAATTAACTTTGTTCCAATTTCCAACCTTTCTCCATCTTCACAATGCCCAACTTCTGGTATAAGCAGCTTGTGGAGTCACAAGGTTACTAATACTACAACTACTAATTTCCAGAGTTTACTGCTCAGACCTTCATTCTTGAAGTTGTTATCAAGTTTATTTCACAACAACGATAAGTGCTATTAACCTCACTGTTAAGTTCAACACAAAACCTGGGCAAAGACAAACAAAACTCAAACTCCTCCAGATGCTAGAAACTTAAACAAACACAACTCAACAAGTAGTCACCAGCACAGGTGTCTAATATGGAGAGGTTAGATTGCTGTTAGCTAATATAGTTCGACAAGTTAATGTTTCAAATAACCCTATTCAAACCTGTCTACTTTATTTGAAGATGCTGTTTGATCTGATGAGCTTCGTCAACATTCTCAGTTTCTGCATTTAATATAGGACTAACACAACATCATGGACTTTTGTGTGTTCAAAATGAAAAACATTGCTCAGTGCTCTATTGCAGTTCCACCAACAGGTGACAGAACACACCACTTGCTGGTGACTAGGCAAATTACACATCCAGCTAAATGCTTATTAAAAACTTAACACATTGAATGGCAAAAACACCTAACAAATGCACTATAGAGAAACAGTACGAATCTTAAATGAATAAATCCAGGCTTCTCCAGTCCATTTAAATATTTTATTCTTTTAACGAGTGCAGCCAATCTTGACAAAAGAAAGATGACACATTTATATGGAAAAATTATTCAGTATTACATCCTGATATCAATTATTCTTTTATGTAAACTTATTAAATATTTTGAGAGTACAATTTTAAGTATGGAATTTATTCATGTCATAGCACCAGACGATGCTATAAACATTTTGCTAAACATTTAAAAGAGCTTAAATTCCTGAAGTGCTGAACAATGGATAAGGATAAGAAAATTCTGATTGAGTGACAGCCATTGCATTCTCTCCAAGTTTAACTTGATGTGAGTCAGCCTCAAAATCGAATTGCTTTACTTATGATTGTTGTGATTGAGAAGAATTTGAAACGTATTTCAGAAAGACATTAATATAATGAAATAATATTATTAAATGCAAACAATGAACTCAAAATTTAGCTGTTCACATAATATTAAATACTAAAACTTTGATTTCACTTCTGGAAATTAATTTTCTTATTATCCCTGAATAAATATATACAGTTTTAAAATGCTAATTAATAGAACAAGAATGACAGATTACAAACCTGTCAATTTTTATTAAACATTGGAATAATCCAACAAGGTTTCACTGCAGATTTATTCTTCCAACAAGTCAACATGCAATTGAATGCACTAAGGAAATATGGCTCTAAATCAGTCTTCCTCATTTTGAATTTTTGACAGCTTCATTAGTGCATTGAATGTGTAAATAGCATCATCTAGTTCAGAATCAGAACTACTTTTGTGCATCATAGATGCCAGTGAAATTAATTCAAGACAATATACAAAAATATGCAGGGACAATGTCCTCTGATTTCCCCAAGTCACTGGGAAAATTCACTCATGAGGCAATCAGAAAAAAGTCAATCACGTGACTAGAACAGTCAGAAATGATGAGAAGCCTAAACCCAACCCTATCAGGTTGGGTATATCCCATGTTTATTACTTTCTAAGCCTGTAGCTATAGATACAAGAGAGGACCAACCTATGAATAGCAAACCTGAGGAGTTTTGAGTAATCAGATATGGAAGTTTCCTTTAAAAATCACTCACAGGATGTGGGCATTGCTGGCTGGGCCAGCATTCATCGACCATCTTAGTTGCCTTTGAGAAGTGATAGTGAGCTGGTTTCGCAGTTCATTTGGTGAAGATACATCCACAATGCTGTGCGTTAGAGTCCCAGGAATCTGACCCAAAATGGTACCAACATTGGAGGAGTCACCATAAGAGTAAGATTCGGGAAGACAGTAGCTGAAGGTCAATAAGCAGGAAGGTGGAATGCCACAGGTGAGAGCTAGCTGGCATTTTGCCAAGGGCAGGAGGAGGAGTCATGCCTGAAGCAGCCTTTCGGGTGGTGATGTGACAGAGAATTGGGAGCTGCTTTTTTGCCTAAGAGGTCCTCTGGCTTATAATCAGCTGTACAGGTGGAGGGTGCAAGGAGACTGAGGGAAGAAAGGGGCTGCAAGAGAAGGTGAGAGAGCAAGTAAAACAGAAGGGGGTAGGGCTGGAAATGGGAGGGAGTGCGCAAGGGTATGGGATAATAAAGGGAGGCCACAAGCAGCAATGGACAGAAAGGGAGTCCATAACATGGGATTGAAGAGAAGAAGTTATAAAGAACAGTTTCAAACCTGTCAACAAAGGACACACATACAACTAGGAGCTGGGAAATCTTGAAAGGGTTGAGATAATGAATTAGCAGCAAATAAATGTGACTTCTCTAGTTTAAGGCTCTAGGAAGAAGACTGTAGTAGATGGCACTGTAATGAACATGGTGTCAATTATTAGATTTAAATGTGTTTCAGATCTAAGGTGCATTAAAAAGGATGTTTGCCTGATTATAATATTTCAGCTTTGTGATGAAAAAAATGTTGCACCTTGATTCAAGGTCAATTATGTGCGGCTCTTTCAGAAAACACAAACATGTTATTATCCTTGTGAGATTCAACAGACATAGAATCCCTACAGCATGGAAGCAGGCCCCTCGGCCCTATAAGTCCACACTGACCATCCTAAGAGTATCTCATCCAAACCTATCACCCATTACTCTACATTTACCCCTAACCTACACATCCCTGAACACTATGAGCAATTTAGCATGGCTAATTCACCTAATCTGCACATCTTTGGATTGAGGGAGGAAATTGGAACACCCAGAGATGGAGAGAATGTGCAAACTCCACACAGACAGTCGCCAGAGGCTGGAACCGAACCAGTGTCCTTGGCACTGTGAGGCTGCAGTGCTAACCACAGAGCCGCCACACTGTGACTGGATGTAGAGAATTTTTTTATTTAAAAAAAGGGCAGCAAGCAGAAGATCCTATTTAAAAATCAATGGGAAAAAAACTCATTTAAGTGTTTAAACAAAGACCCTAACCTTAACATGGAACATAGCTAGGATTTTTTTCAAATTTTGGTTGCTGAATGATAGCAACACATTGGTTAGTATCTTCCATAGACAAGATATTTCCTTTATTGACATATATCAATAGCATTGTCACAAAAATCAACTTTTGGATGTGACATCAAGCCAAGGCCCTGTTCGCCCTTTCAGAAGGGCACAAAAGATCCCTTGGTGCTACTTTGAAGAGGGCAGGAGGTTCCTCCAGAATGTTTTGGTCAATATTGATCCTTAATCAACACTACGAAACAACATAATCGTTACATTGCTGTTTATGGAATTTTGGTATGCGGAAATTTGCTGCTGCATTTCCTTCATTACAACAGGGGCCAGAATTAGAAACAGTACATAATTCACAATAGAGGAATTTGGAATGTCTTAAGGCTATTAAATGTATTTTAAATAGTTGAATTGCACCAATAATGAACTTATCCCTTGTTACACACTATGCAGTCTCCATAGAGAACTCAGTATTACTTACTTTTCTGTTACATAGAGAAAACCATTTCGAATGTAGTCAGTGGGTATCTTCTTGTCCCTGTTAATTAGACAGCAGCGCCAGCCATTTTCACATACTGGGGAAAAAAAAGCACATTACTTGTGTCCACTCATGAAAAATGAACTTTACTCTGTTATCAGTACATAACACGTATAACCAAACATAATATTCCTTTCAATATTGGCCTTTATTCAGAATTGACAAAAAAAATCAATTTTTGACTGAGACCCAGGAAAAGAATAATGAATTTAATACAAAATTTAACAACATTTAGTTCTGGAAATAGCAAATATGTTATTTCTATTTTGCAGGCTACTCGTTATTCCAGTTTGGAATATAGATAGAGGAGCAAATTAGTCAGCCCTCTGACATTGTCCAATGTGACTGATCTGTGTCTCAGCTCCACTTACCCTTACCTGACAGTAATCCATTCCAGATTCAATTCTTCCAATTGACCCAACCTCAATAGCTTTTCCAGAGTGGTTTCCATTTTCACCAAACTTTACATGAAGAAGTGCTTTCTGATATCACCCTGTAAAAGTCTAGTTCTAAGTTTATGGTTAATCTCATTATTCTATGTTTCTGTACCAAAGAACTAGTTTCTTTCTTTCTATCTACCCTACCAAATTCTTTAATTATTTTAAACACCTCAAATATTCACCCTTACTCTTCTCTACTCAAGGGAACAAAACCTAGTTTATAAGTCAGTAAGAGTTGCACAATCAAGAGACGATGTCCAAGTAAGACATAGACCAGGTGACTAGGGAATTAGTGCATAGTGAATTACATGGCAATGTATTGCATAGGGAAAAGAGGTGCCTTAAGTAAGGCTTATTGCAACATAAAATTTTTTAAAAAGCTAACAGAAGTCAAGTGAAAGTGACACAGCACAGCTTGGAATTAGTACGTACTCTACTGTTGATCGAGACAAACAATTGTGCAGGAAGTGTCACCAGCTGCAGCAATGTGACCTCTGCGTTTAGGAACTCAAGTGGTTCTGGAGTCACTGTGGCAATCTGTGCGGCCAAGATCTTCTTAGATAGCAAGTTCAACGTTGGTCACAAGAGCTAAGAACATGGAGACAGAAAGGTGACTGCAAGACAGTCCAAGAGAGCTGGGCAGACTGTCCAAGCATCCAGATGTTCTGCTCGCAAATCAATATTTTATTTGGGAACTGGTGAAGGCATTGGTTCCTGAGAGGCGTGCAGTCAGAACCAGGTTTATGGCATGAATAGCAGCTCAGCTGTACAAGAGGGGAAGAAGGAAGAGACAGCAGCAGTGATAGGGTATTTGTTAGGGAAACAGATCAGCAGATAAGACGTAACAAGACTTGAGGACGGTATGTTGCCTTTGAATACAGGAGAAAACATGCCACTGCAGTTGTATATAACCTTGGTGAGACCTCATCAAGAGTAATGCTTATAGTTTTGGTCTCCTTATGTAGGAGGAGATTTGCCAGATTAATCTCTGGGATTTTAGAATTGTTTTATAAGGAGAGACTGGATCTGTGGTCTGTATTCCCTAGAGTTTTTAACAATATGGGGTGACCCCAATGAAACTTACTTAAGTAGTTTTACATGGCATGACGGGATGGGTGTAGGCAAGACATTTCCCCTGGCTAAAACCAGGGGACCTAAATTCAGGGTAACTGGTAGATTATTTAAGACCAAGATGAGGAAGAATTCTTCATGCAGAGGGTGGTGAATCTTTGGAATTCTCCATCCAGAGGGCTGTGGAAGCTCAGTGGTTGAGCACATTCAAGACAGAAGTCAATCAAAGGGAGACTTTGCTTGAGTCAGTTTAACTAATTTGGCTGGAAGGCTGGTTTGAGATCCAGAGTGAGACCAACAGCATGGGTTCAATTTCCACACAGCTGAGGTTACCGTTAAGGATTCTTCTTCTCAACCTTTACCTTCATCTGACCTCAGATTAAACCACCACTTGTCATCTCTTTCTAAAGAAAGAGTAGCCCCTTGATCTATAATACTGCGGTGATATTAATGACATCATGGACATGGAGATACTGCGGCAAGTGACATTGAAGTAGGTGATTGAGCAGGATCTAATTGAATGGCAGAGCAGCCTCAATGGGCTGAAAGGTCTACTCCTCTTCCTATATTCCCATACAAATTGTCCTCATAATTTAAGCCTTTTTGCTGCAGTATCACACTGGTAAATCTGCTCTGCATCCCTCATTTTACCAAAATGTCCATCAAATACAAATCAAAGAGCTACCTCAAAGGAGCAGCACTCTGGATAAACATTGCTCACCTCCAACAACATTACTACTCTATCAAATCAGAACATTTGAGGCACTGGGGAAGCTACAAGGTCTGAAGGTGGATAAATCATCCAGAGCAGGTCAACACCATAGTTCTGAAGGAGATTACGGAGGCATTAGTGATGATCTTTCAAGAATCACTGGAAGCAGGAGGGTTTCAGGGGACCTGAAAATGACTTATGTAACACCATTGTTTAAGAAGAGAGGAAGGCAGAACATAGAATATTACAGGCCAGTTAGCCTGACCTTAATAGCTGGAAAGATTTTAGAGTCCATTATTAAGGACAAGATTGCAGAATACTTGGAAGGGCATGGTAAAATAGGGCAGAGTCAGCATGGCTTCATCAAGGGGAGGTCATTCATGACAATTCTTTTAGGAGGTAACAATAAGACCATAAGACATAGGAGTGGAAGTAAGGCCATTCGGCCCATCAAGTCCACTCCGCCATTCAATCATGGCTGATGCGCATTTCAGCTCCACTTACCAGCGTTCTCCCCGTAGCCCTTAATTCCTCGAGACAACAAGAATCTATCAATCTCGGCCTTGAAGACATTTAGCGTCCCGGCTTCCACTGCACTCCGTGGCAATGAATTCCACAGGCCCACCACTCTCTGGCTGAAGAAATGCCTCCGCATTTCTGTTCTGAAATGACCCCCTCTAATTCTAAGGCTGTGTCCACGGGTCCTAGTCTCCTCGTTTAACTGAAACAATTTCCTAGCATCCACCTTTTCCAAGCCATGTATTATTTTGTACGTCTCTATTAAGTCTCCCCTTAATCTTCTAAACTCCAACGAATACAATCCCAGTATCCTCAGCCGTTCCTCATATGTTAGACCTGTCATTCCAGGGATCATCCGTGTGAATCTCCGCTGGACACGTTCCAGTGCCAGTATGTCCTTCCTGAGGTGTGGGGACCAAAACTGGACACAGTACTCCAAATGGGGCCTAACCAGAGCTTTATAAAGTCTTAGTAGTACATCTCTGCTTTTATATTCCAACCCTCTTGAGATAAGAGACAACATTGCATTCGCTTTCTTAAAACAAGTAATTTAGACAATTCTTTTAGGAGGTAACAAGTAATTTAGACAAAGGTGAGTCAGCAGTCGTGATCTATTTGGAATTCCTTTGACATTTGACAAGGTGCTGCACAGGACGTTGCTAAATAAGATAAGGATGTTAGGGACAAGGTATTGGCATGGACATGAGGATTGGCTGACTGGCAGAAGTCAGAGTTGGGATAATGCAGTCTTTTCCAGAATGGCATCCAATGACTAGTGGAGTCCTGCAGGAGTCACTGCTGGGACCACAACTATTCAGATTATCTGGACAAAGAAACTGAGGGCATTAGGTCATCTGTAAACTTAGTAACAAAGATGGAGAGAGGGGGACAGATAGTGTTGAGGTAGCAGGGAAGCTGCAGAGGGATTTGAACAGGCTCCGAGAAAGGGCAAAGAAGTGGCAGATTGAATTCAACCTGGGAAAGTGAGAGGTTATGCACCTTGGTGGGAAGATAGAGGTGTAGACTATTTTCTAAATGGCAAAAGACCTCAGAAATCTGAAGCACAAAGGGACTTAAATGTCCTAGTTCAGGAATCTCATAACATTAATGCACAGGTTCAGATGGCAATTAGGAAGGCAATTGCAATATTAGCATTTATTTTGAGAGGGCTAGAATACAAGAGCAGTGATGCAGGACTGTATAAGGTTCTTGTCAGACACATTTAGAGAACTGAGAGCAGTTTTGGGCCTCATATCCAAGGAAGGATGTGTTGTCTTTGAAGGGGGTCTGGAGGATGTTTACAAGAATGATCTTGGGGATGAGGGCTTGTAATATGAGGAGTGGTTGAGGACTCTAGGTCTGTACTCACTGGAGTTTAGAAGGATCACAGTGGAACTCATTGAAACCTACAGAACACAGAGGCCTGGAGAGAGTGGACATGGAAAAGATGATTCCACTAGTAAGAGTAACTATGGCCCAGGCCACAGCCTTAGAGTGAAGGCATGACACTTCAGGACAGAAATGAAGAATTTTTTCAGTCAGAGGGTGGTGAATGTGTGGAATGTATTGCCACAGAAGGCTGTGAAGACTAATGCACTGTGTACTTAAGATAGATGGCTAGATTGATTCTCCCCACTAGTCAAGAACCTAAGGCTACGGGAAGACGACAGGAACGTGAGATGAGAAACCTATTAGCCATGATCGAATGATGGAGCAGACTCGAGGAGCTGAATGGTTTAATTCTGCTCTTTTACTTTCTGGTCTAAGATGCTGAAATAATTGCAGGTTCCTACCAGACAAGGGTATCTAGTGATATGAAGTGAAAATGAGCAAATAGACACAAAGTAAAGCAACCATGCTTTTGTGTGGCCTATTCTTGTTCCTCTGTTACTTAAATAAGGCTGCTTAATCTCTCATGGCATTGCACACTGGGAGTGAAGAGCAAATAAATATTTAGAAGAAAAGAGGTAAGAAAGCAGGATGTTCTGAAGAATGGGAAAATCAATTATGCAAACATGAGTTAGAGGTAGGTAGGAAAGAGGTGGCCATGGGGTGGGCAAGATGAATTTTTTCAGTCAAGCAGAGTTAGAAGGCAGCAAATGACAGAGATTCATAGATCCTGGAATCTATTGTGTATAATTAATATTTGAAAAAAATTAAAAAGGGCAGAGGTTACTAATGAGGTGCAATAGATGGAAGTGCAAAAGTTGAGGGTACAAACTAAGTTACTAGATTTCTTTAAACACTTATACAAACACAACTGCTGACTCAAAAAATTTACACTACAAGAGAAAGGCATCCAGAGCTTGCAATTACTTGCAGATTCAAGGAATACTTTTGGAATTAGATTTTAACATAGTCTGCAGTGGCAACAGTCTTGACAGTTAACTTTTCATTAATTTAATATACAAAACAAACTTACATGGTACTGTCTACATATATTGCATCCAAATATGAAGGAATAACATTTATTTTCCCCTTGTTAGGCCCTGACATTGGAGTGCTCAGGGCATTTTTAAATGTAATTAATTATTATAATAAATTATCGATTTTTAAAAAAAGATACCTGGTAAAGGGCGCTCATTCTCTGCTAAATTGAAGATCTCACTGAAGCTGCTTTTTTTGGAGCTGTGTGAACGTGCACCATCATCCTCCCTGCTATATACAGACATGCTGTTGGCAGTTACATTGGACCTTGACACAACTGTTGGAATCTGTGGAAATATTACAATCAATGTGGGTTTGGATCATATCAAGCTTTAAACCACATGGCTTGAACTACTGTTCAGCCTTCCACAAAGGTAGTCCCAATTCATGGTATTTATATTCACTTGTTAAATTTTTTTCAAATTATTAATTTATAAAACTAAGTTATTTCTATTATTGTACCTTCTGTCCTTTCATATTTCTTTGAACTTTTTTACCAGTTTATGAAAATTTGCAGGATGAGCACTTTAATGCCTTCTTCCATTTGCCAAGTCATCTCACCAGTGCATTGTTTTTAGCCAGAAATAAAAAGGGCACAGGTTACCAGTAAGATGCAATAAATGGAAATGCAAAAGTTGTGAAAATACAAACTAAGTGTAATCAATGTTAAAATATGAAGAATTTTGTGTTTGCAAAATACAGATGAGAATGTTCAACTGACTTCCTTGAGCACATCCATTCAGGAAAGCTCATTTGATTGAAGTAACATCTGTATGGATCAAAATGCAATAATTCTACAGAGTGCTTTTGAACAAAATTACTTTCTCATAATAATCCCAAATATTGAGTAAGTTCTGAAACAATTGATGAGATTACCTTGTATTCAGGTTGAAGGAGCACACATTAGAACTTCTGGGGCAGTCTTTAGGAATATATTAAAGATATTCTATCAATTAGAGAATAAGTTATCCAAAAGTGCCAATCTCTTCATACAGGCTATTTCAGTTTCCTGTGATTCTCCGCCCCCCCCACAACCCCACTTTGGATGGATTGTAAAAATTACTTTAATAAAAATAAATTAGACCTTTAAAACATAATGGTACCAATCTTCCAAGCAGTGGTACTGATGAGCTGTTTACTGCTATATCAAAGATTCTCCAAATTGGAGGCTGATCTTTTCTTCCATGATTTTCCAAGCTCAGCTGTCATAGAAATGCAGAGTGCATCAATTGGAGTGGAATGAATTAAACTAAGGTTGGGTACTCCACCTTCTGATAAGGTTAGTTGGGTAGGTAGGGATTAGGATGGGCTGGGGGGGGGTGAGACAGGTGGTTGAAAGATAGTCAAGTCAAGTCTGGGAGATAGTTAGGTTGGGTGTGCTGGTGTGTAGGCAGACCTCGTCCTACTCATCCTCACTTTGTGAGGAGCTAGTTAGTGAGGGGATGGTGAGGGGATGGTGGGGGTGGGATGTTGTTGATTGCCTAGTTAAACAGGGGTTAGAGCATGTTTACATCTGCCTGACATTTCCTTGGTAACTATCCAGTAAAACCTGTGGCACTGCCTGAAGTTTCTAACTCTAGCTCGGAGTCGGTATAATAGGGCAGTTGAATTGCCCACTGGACACAAACTTCCTGGGCAAATCCCACATGGATTTGTATGTCAGGACTTCTGTAGGGTCCCAGAGTGTTACTTCAGTTGAATATCTTGTCTCCACCAATCCAGAAATAGGATGATTTGACCAAATGAATGTGCGTCTTTAAGTGAATGAGGAGAAAAATACTGCTATGGAAAACAAATATCAAACCTGGTGACATGACAGAGAGGAAAAGTGAAAAATTTAAGCTTTGGTTGGAAACCAAATCTTGAATATAGTTTGAAACAGTTTATGAAAAAAATGGAAATTTATTCTTTATTTGCAAGCATTATCTGATACAATACATTAATTGGCATGTTAACAGCCTCTGTGCTCATCTTCTATCTCAAAAATGTTTCATTTGTATATAAATTTGCCACTTTAAAGGGCGCACACTGAAATCTTGGATCAGACTGAGTAAGACGACTCTTCTGCAATTTTGAATTCTTGTAATAAAGTGATAGAATTGCACTACCAAGCAGCACCCAGTTTGACCTTATCTGCCTTGATTCAAACATACATAAAACAGCAGAATTCCAGAGGTGAGGTGAGAGTCACAAACTTCGACATCAAAGCCACATTTGACGGAGTATGGCATCAAGGAACCCTAGCAAAACTGGAATCGACAGGTACCAGGGTATATTCTCCACTGGCTGGAGTCATATCTGGTATCAAGGAATATGACTGTGGTTGTCGGCAGGAGGTCCTCAGGGCAGTGTCCTAGGCCCAAACATTTTCAACTGACCTTGCCTCCATCTTAAGGTCAGAAGTGTGGATGACTGCATAATGTTCAGCACCATTCACAACTCCTCAGATACTAAATCAGTCTATGCTCAAACGCAATTTGGACTGGATTAGGTTTGGGCTGACAACTGGCAGGTAACATTTGTGACATACAAAAGCCAGACAATGAGCATCTCTAATGAGAGACAATCTAACCACCAGTCATGCTGCCATCCTTGATCTCCTTTGTCAACATCTTTGGGTTTACCATTGACCAGAAACTCAAATGGACTCGCCACATAAACACAGTGGCGACAACAGCAGGTCAGACACAAGAAATACTGCGGCAAGTAACTCACCTCCTGACTTGCCAAAGCCTTTCCATTATCTAAAACACACAAGTCAACAATGTGATAGAATATTCCACACTTGCCTGGATGGCTGTAGCTCCAACAAAACACCTGAAGCTTGGCATCTTTCAGGGCAAAGCAGCCCGCTTAACTGGCACAACATTTATAAACATACACACCTTCCAACAATGACAGACAGTAGCAGCAGTGTAGTACCATCTATAAGATGTACCAAAGATCCTTAAACAGCCCCTTCCAAACCCAACACCACTTCCATCTAGAAGGACAAATGCAACAGGTGCAATGGGGATACAGCCACCTGCAAGTTCCCTTCCAAGCCAGTAGTTATCCCAACTTGGATATATATTGCTACTCCTTCACTGTTGGCAAGTGAAAGTCCTGGAATTCCCTTCTGAACGAGTCAATTTACAGCACAAAGTCTGCAGCAGTTCAAGACGACAGCTCACAACCACCTTCTCAAGGGCAAGTAGGCACAGCAATAAATGCTGCTTGAGCCAACAATACCCACATCCCACGAGTGATTAAAAAAAGTTACAAAATTCACCAATTTTACTTTTTGTAAATAACTATAACAATTCAGATATCTTTTTAGGATTAGAATTCCTAGTGTGAAAACAGGCCCTTTGGCCCAACAAGACCACACTGACCCTCTGAAGAGTAACTCACCCAAGCCCATTCCCCAACCCTATTACTCTATATTTCCCCTGACTAATGCACCCAACCTACACACCCCTGAACACTATAGGCAATTTAACTTGGCCAATTCACCGAACCTGCATATCTTTGGACTGTGGAAAGAAACCAGAGTACCCGGAGGAAACCCATGCAGACACAGGGAGAATTTGCAAACTCCACACAGACAGTCGCCTGAGGCTGGAATCAAACCCAGGTCCCTGGCGCTGGTCAGTGCTAACCACTGAGCCACTGCGCCACCCATAATTCTCAAGTTTTTGTGAATATTCTACAGCCGAAATAAAATTTACTGGCTCATGTCAAATATCTCTTTTGTCCTGTAAATATACAAACACAGGAGGTTAAAAGTTTAATTTACAGTATATGCATACAGCCATCACCATGGGGAAAATCTCATCAGTTTGGGTTGGATTCAAAACAAAATGTCAAAGTTAGGAACCTGCATACTAACCCATTTAGTTACAGTCACAGGAAAAGTTAAGGCAAATTCTGCATGATCCAGACAATTAAGAAGTCCCAATGAAAATGAACATAGCAGTCTAAAAACTTAGGTATTGAGTGATTTTGAGAATTTATGTATTTAAATACTATCCGGATCTATGATTGAAAATATGAAATTACAACTACTAGCACATAGTAACTGAAAGTTGAGTTTACATGATGACACTAAGTTTTGTTTTGAGAGGAGAGAAGTCAGTGCAACATCTGACCCAGCGGTTGAAAACATATTTGCCACTAGATGGTGCTATTGTATTTATTTTCAGAATTTCAAATGTGTTTCTTAAACTTAAGAAAGCACATTGATCTCATAAAACTCAGGCCACCACCAAGATAATAAATGAAAATAGTAATTAGAAAGAGTTCAACATAGACCTCCTCAACTTTCTACTTACCTACATTCATGAAAATATTCTACTGCCAAATAATACAATTTTAAATACCAATTTCAAATATATATGAGCTAGATAAAGTTACATCACAAAACTCCTTCAATGGCTCAGAGATGAAGGCTTATATCTCAGCCAAACAGCCCAGGAAGTGCAAACGTTTAGGCTTGTTGTTTGACTTCCAGTTCAAATGAGCTACAATCTCCTCCAGTTATTTGATTTGATTGATTTATCGTCACATGTACCAAAGTACAGTGTAAAGCTTTGTTTATGAGCAGTACAGGCAGATCATAGTAAGCAAGGGTATACAGATCAAAAAGACTTACACAGAGGCATAAGGTGTGCGCTAGGCGAGATCAACATTAGCAATATCAGCACTATTTGAGGCTAGAGAGTCCACTCATCGGTCTAATAATGGCCAGGAAGAATCTGTTCCTGAAGCTGCTGGTGTTCAGGCTTCTTGTACCTTCTGCCTGATGGAAGAGGCTGTAGGTGATCATTACCAGGGTGCAATGAGTCTTTAAAGATGTTGGCAGCCTTTCTGTGGCAGCGAGCTGTGCAAGGTTGGCTTCCATGATGGTCTGGGCTGTACATACTACCTTCTGAAGTTTCATACGGTCCTGCGCAGAGCAGTTGCCATACCAGGCTTTTATGCACCCAGACAGTATGACTTCAATAGTGCATCTGTAGAAGTTGGTGCAGGTCCTTATGGACATGCCAAGTTTCCTGAGCTACCTGAGGAAGACGAGGTGTTGTCCCTTCGTGACCGCTGCATCTACGTGGGAAGTCCAGGAAAGGATTCTCGTCATCTGAGGAACGTGATGCTCTCCACGCTCTCAACCTCAGTTTCGTTGTGTATACGTGGGCATGGTCTCCTCCTTTCTTTCTGAAGTCAATGATCAGTTCTTTAGTTTTGCCGATGCTGACAGAGAGGCTGTTTCCACTGCACCAGATCACCATCTCTCTTCTGTATTTTGACTTGCCATTGTTAGATATCTATCCTACTATGGTAGTGGTGTCAGCGAAATTGTAGGTGGCGCTCATTTGGAATTTGGCAACAATGGTGGGTGTCCAGGGAGTACAGTAGGGGGCTGAGGACACATCCATGGGGGGCTCCCCAGTTTTGAGTGTTATTGTCGAAGGAGTGCACTTACCTAGCTTCCCGATTGCGGTCTGTGGGTCAGAAAGCTGAGGATCCAGTTGCAGAGGGCACAGCTGAGACCAAAGTCATGGAGTTTTGAGATCAGCCTGGAGGGGATAATAGTGTTGAAGGCAGAGATGCAGTCAATGAGCAGGAGTCTGACGTAGGTGTCTTTGTTGTCCAGATGTTCCAAGGATGAGTGCAGAGCTACAGATATGGCACCCGCTGTGGACCTGTTACATCGGTAGGCAAATTGGAGGAGATCGAGACAGATTGGGAGACTAAAGTTGATGTGGGCTATGATCAGCCTCTCGAAGCACTTCATGATTATTGAGGTTAGAGCCACTGGACAGTAGTCATTAAGGCACATTGCGTGTGCTTTCTTAGGTAGGGGGATGAAGCAGACATTGAAGTTCGACATTAGGTATACCAACAAGGTGATCTTGGTCTAGAAACCAACTCTGTAGCCTTGCTACTGTCTCAGACTAGCACTAACACTGGCATCCTATTAAACCCCAAGTTGCATTTTCAACCCGTTATCTTCTCCATAAGGAAGGCTTTCCCCTTGGAATATTTTCCAAATTTGCCTCAGTTCATCTGCTACAAATCAACTAATTAATTCAGACTTAGTCAAACCCCTGTAGGAACTTCTGATTTGGCCCACAGCAGCAGCATGGATAGATGTACAGCACTGCATATGAAACAGGTTTGGAATACCAAATAAAAAAAACACAAGACCACCAACACCCTGATTTTTTTTCCAAAATGCACTAATCACCTTCCGATCCTATTGTTAAACATTTTTAATCAAAGATTTTCAGAACACAGCAACACCCCATCACCTATAAAAAGCATATTTCTGCCACATTCCCAAAGCCAAGTGCTCCTAGTGGATTTTAAGATAGGAAGAGAGCAGCAGTCATTATGGTAGCACAATTATAGCTACACAATTGGCACTTTTCAGCATTATTTTCTTTTCTGCCCCTCAAACAATGTGAAGAGTTCCAAGGATGAGTGCAGAGCTACGGATATGGCACCCGCTGTGGACCTGTTACATAAGTAGGCAAAGTGGAGGAGATCGAGGCAGGTTGGGAGACTAAAGTTGATGTGGGTTGGTTTAGAGCAGCTACTTCATAGTGCACAAAAAAATTGATCTACAATTCTGTTGGTGGAATCATGAATTGAAATTTAGAAGCAGAAAGTCTGCAATGTTGGTAGCAAGTACCAAGATAAGCGTGACTGAAGTGCCCACAAGCAATCACGGAGACACAAGATTGAAGCAGCAGCAGACCATACCCTCACAGATGTTTGCTCTACCATTCACCATGTTTGACGGCTTCACATGATTAGCCTTCAACTCCATTTTCTCACCTACCCACCATTCTCTAATATCAAGATCAAAAATCTATTCAGACTCAGCTAAATTCAATTATAAATAACCCACAATTCTCTTGGGTAGAGTACACCTCCTCCCATCCTGCCCCCTGTAAAAACACCATCCCATTCTCCCAATTCCTTCATCTCCGCCGCATCTGCTCCCAGGAGGACCAGTTCAAAATACGTACAACACAGATGGCCTCCTTCTTCAAGGACCGCAATTTCCCCCCCGACGTGGTCGACGGTGCCCTCCACCGCATCTCCTCCACTTCCCGCTCCTCTGCCCTTGAGCCCCGCCCCTCCAACCGCCACCAGGACAGAACCCCACTGGTCCTCACCTACCACCCCACCAATCTCCATGTACAGCGCATCATCCGCCGTCACTTCCGCCACCTCCAAACAGACCCCAGCACCAAGGATATATTTCCCTCCCCTCCCCTATCAGCTTTCCGTAGAGACCACTCCCTCCGCGACTCCCTTGTCAGATCCACACCCCCCACCGACCCAACCTCCACTCCCGGCACCTTCCCTTGCAACCGCAGGAGGTGCAACACTTGCGCCCACACCTCCCCCCTCACTTCTCTCCAAGGCCCCAAAGGAAACTTCCATATCCGCCACAGATTCACCTGCACCTCCACCCACATCATCTACTGCATCCGCTGCAGCCGGTGTGGCCTCCTCTATATTGGGGAGACAGGCCGCCTACTTGCGGAGCGATTCAGAGAGCACCTCTGGGCCACCCGGACGAACCAACCCAACCACCCTGTAGCACAGCATTTCAACTCCCCCTCCCACTCCACCGAGGATATGCAGGTCATTGGACTCATCCACCGCCAAACCACAACAACGCAACGGTTGGAGGAGGAGCGTCTTATCTTCCGACTGGGAACCCTCCAACCACAGGGGATGAACTTGGACTTCACCAGTTTCTTCATCCCCCCTCCCCCCACCTTGTCTCAGCCGAATCCCTCCAGCCCGGCACCGCCTTCCTGACCTGCAGTCTTCTTCTTGACCTCTCCGCCTCCATCCTACTCCGACCTATCACCCTCACCTTGACCTCTTTCCACCTATCACATTTCCAACGCCCCTCCTCCAAGTCCCTCCTCCCTACCTTTTATCTTCTCCTGCTGAACACTCTGCTCATTCCTGAAGAAGGGCCTGTGCCCGAAACGTCGAATCTCCTGTTCCCTGGATGCTGCCTGACCTGCTGTGCTGTTCCAGCAATAAAGTTTCAACTATTACAGAGAGTCACCAACTTTGGATGAAGAAACTGCACCAGTTATAAATTACCGTATCTTTAAACAGAAACTGTGCTACCATGTTTTAGATACCCTAGCCAGCTTATGTTCTGTTAAACCCCTTCAGAAGGCAAATACATCAGTGAGATCACGTCTCCATCCAAACACCAGTGAATGTTTGCTGTACTACCTCTAATCAAGGGGGTTTCAATTTATGAATATCTGGCTTATGAATGCTTGAACGTACGAACACAATCCCATATATGGTATTAATTTTTAAAGAACCGACATATAAACATTTTCTGTGCTTACTAATGGTTGTTTTCCATTGACTTACGTTGTGCTATGACTTCCGAACAAATCGACTTGTGAATGGATTCCAAAACGGGACTGGTTCACAGCCCAGGGACTGCCTGTACAAGGAAATTCTTCCTTAAATATAAAGACTAAAACTGTACACAGTATTTCAGTTGTGGTCTCATCAAATTCTAGTACAACT
Organism: Chiloscyllium plagiosum; assembly: GCF_037043375.1. Lineage (NCBI taxonomy): Eukaryota > Metazoa > Chordata > Chondrichthyes > Orectolobiformes > Hemiscylliidae > Chiloscyllium > Chiloscyllium plagiosum. The sequence goes on from NW_028270161.1 coordinate 38,679,033, forward strand.
CCAGTAAGTCCTCTTTATCTTGTACACCCATTTGTTTAGAATTAAAGGCCAATATTTCACTTTACCATCCAAATTGATTGCTGTATCTTGCAAAATAACTGTTTCCCTTCAGCCAGCATTAAGCTTAACATAAGCTAATTAACGGTGCACAACATTTACAAGCTTCACATATTTTCAAAATTATTCTGCTTTGCTACCACATTCTAGTCCATTGGTCAGTTTGCTGTCCATTCACTCAACAGGTCTATTGCTTTACAGATAGATACTAACTTCCCTATAACTTAATTTCAAACCATCTTTACATCATCATCAAACTTAGATATATTACTTCATTTCACTTCAACTAATTCTTTAATATTGATTGGAAATCATTGAAACTCCTCATTGATCTCTGCAGCATTAAATTAATGATCCCTCTGCCAACTTGAAAATGCCCTATTTACATCTCTTCTTTGATTTGTGCCATTAACCAATTTTCTATCCATATTAATGCATTATCTCCGTCAACTCCACGAGACCTTGTCTTCTGTGTTAACCTTTTAATGTGACAGCTTATCAAATGCCTTTTGTAAATCCAGGTATACTACATGTACTTTATCAAGCTCTTTATCAACCCACTGATTGAATTTTAAAAGAAAATTTGTCAATCTTTATTTCCCTTTCATAAAACCATATTGATTTTCTCTGATCATGGTGCTGTTAATTGACTTGGTGGTGGTGTTGGTGCGGTGGTGGTTGGGGGGGGGGGGGGCGGGGTTGTAGTTGCTTTATAAAATTTATACTAGGTCCTATGGCACAGATGTACTGATCTAGAAAGTGCAGTATCAACTAACATTCACACAACTCCTTAAACACCTACGATCACTATCGTCTAGGACAAAGGCAGCAGATGCATGGGAATACTTGCACGTTCCACTCCATGCATTCATTATCCTGACTTGGAAATATTATTACCATTCCTTCAGTGTCGCTGGGTCAAAATCCTGAATTCCCTGCTTGACTGCATTGAGTCAACTTAGAACATATGGATTGCAGCAGTTACAGAAGGCAGCTCACCACCAACTTCTCAAGGGCAACTAGGAATTATCAATAAATGCTGGCTTAGCCAGCGCTGGCCACACCCCATGAATGAAAACAAAAAGTTCCACCTGCTTCAGAGGTCTGTCCAAGCAGGCTGACTAAAACTATACTTGAATTAAAGGTCATGTGGTGCAATGGTAGTCTCCTTATCTCTGCATCTGAAGCTTGGTTTCAAATCTCACTTGCCATGGAAGTGTATACCCAAACAAGTTGCTATAAAATAAAAAGGAGTCTTGTAGCACAGTGGTGGTGTCCCTAAATCTGGGCTGGAAAGTCTAGACTAGGTTCAAGTCTCACTTATTATACATGTTATGTCATAACATGCCTGACAAGTTGATTTTAAAAAAGCTCTTCATGATAAAAAGGTTTCTGTCTCACTGAATGGCTTGGATCTAATTTGTACCGCATTGCAATTGCACGTTTAAGACTTCTTTTGACCTTCCAATGGACTGATGTCAGGTTAACTTTGCTTGAAATCCCCCATTTTCTCATTCCCTCTTCTTGATAGCAGAGTTACATTTGTAAAATTGAACTGTCAGTATATTCTTCCACTTTAATGGATTGGAATTGGCAAACTGTGCATGTGAAACACTGACAGAATCCCGTGTCAGCCAAGGCACAGTTAGGGACACACTTGGCTCTGAATTTGACAATTTCAGTTTCAAGTATTACCCCAAGGCTTGAGCAAAAAAAATCAAAGCTAATTGATATTCCAGCACAGTGCTGAGGAGATGCCACACTGCTGGAGTTGCCAGCTTTCAGATATAGATTCAAATGCATTATTTGCTCAGAACAGCAAGAGCTGTTTAGCGGCTAACAGAGACCTAACTCACTGCAAGCTCTACATCAATTTTATGGTTTAATTTACCTTTCTCTGCCTGCAATCCACTGTTCCCTTAACACCCAGTAGTCATGAAAAAAGACAGACATGCTTCCAATTAATTGTTTAGCAGCATAATCCTGTCAGCATGTTAGAGGGCCAGAGAATGCAAGAATATAAAAAAAATCACCTTTCAGTGGAAATGCAATCCAGAAAACTTAAACGGATTTTTTCTATTCTTCAGCCTTGAATATCTACAAAGTGATACAGAAGATTCTTGTTTTGTTTAACCTCATGCAAAAAAAGTTATGATGATGTAATTATCAAAATAAATGTAAAACTTTTATTACAATTGTCTAATACTTGAGCACTTAATGGTTGCTGATACACCTCTGGTGCAAGTGGGATTTGAAATGAAATATTCTGGCCCAGAGGTCAGGATACTGCCACTATGCCACAGGAGCTCTGGTCACTGAAACAATTTCCATGTCCAAATGTGGCACACCTGATGAAAAGCTTCCTCACCATTGAATTAGTTGTTTATCTAGTCATATTTCTATGTATATCCTCTTCACCCCATACAGAACTGTGTAGCTCCCACTGCATCCTGCATGGACTCTCCCTCATCACCTCTGATTGCTGTACTATATTGACTCCTATTACCAATACCTAACATTTAAAGTTTCCATCCTCAACGTTAACACCCTTCATGGTCTTAGCTCCAAACCACTGCCAATGCGGAGAGTCTCAAAACTGCTTTCTTCTAACTCTGCTCTCATTTGAATTCCAAAACCTTTTCATCCCAGTAGCCATCCAAGTCTTGAACTCTGGGATTCTCTCCTTGTACCTCTCCACCATCCTTTTCTGCTGTGCCACATGCTTTATTAAGGAAAGAGGCCTCAATTTTTTTAAAAAAAGGAGAAAAAAAATTGTGCATATGATTAATGAGCAACATTCCCAATTTTTGTCCATTTCTTTGCAGAAATTGTGGAAAATCCACATAGTAGGGCATAGCAGTACAAAAACTGAGGAAGGAGAGACTAAACGGTATGACACTTAGAAATATAACTGAAAACTATTTACATTTAATTTAAGATTCAATGATTCATTTCCACAAATTTTCTGATTCAGCCAACACTAAAACCACTAACTTATCATTAAAAATTATCTTCGATTGTAAAGGGAATTTGCTGGTTCAGTTTGTAACTTCTTTTCTGTGGAGTCTCGAAAGCCAGACTTGATACACTGAAGCGATCTATTAATATGTCACTTAGAGTTTCCAGAAACAAATCATTTGATCTCCAATTCTGCTCAATAAATCAATTCTACTTGATCTGAGGCAGATTGTGTCACACATTAATGCGCAATTATATCATTATGAAAAGTAAAGTTATCATTGAGATTGAAATAGAACAGACGTAACTGATCCAGTAGCTAAGGATTAACAACAAAGTATTTTAGTGCTCTTTAAACAAAACAATTATAATTAAATGATCAAAAATTCATTTTAAGAAAATCAGTAAAAAAGCAGGTGAATTTTATGTTTAAGCTTAAGAGATAAGAAGCTACACAGTTGGACTCTCAAAGAAAATATAGAAAAAAAACACTGCAGTAAAATGCATCAGATGATTTTGTCAAGTTTTTAACATGTAACTTTCAAAACACCTTTCATAGTCCTAACACTTTCCATGACAAGCAAATTACTAAGCTATTTAACAGTACTAAAACAAACAAGACAAAACATAACAATTTCAACAAGATCACACTTCACTCAATATCAAAACCCAATAAATAATTCTTAAATTTATGAATACGGACAATTTTAAAACTACACAATATACTTAAAACTTTTAGAGACTTTAACCGTACCTTTTCAAACCCTGACAGCTAGCAGGAAAAGAAACAATAAAACATATGTAACAGAGACAAATGATATTGTGGCTACTCTACAGGTGCTAAATTTAATCAATTAGCTTTCTAAACTATACCTAGCCCAGCACATTCTCCTTTCTCTCTCTCTCAAACACACACACACACAAACATATATAAATATACAACCGAACTAAATTAGAAACTTGTTAATGGTGGTTAAGGGCTGGACCAACAACAGATTGGCTGCTTCCAATCTTGGAAAAATAATTAGATTTCTTTAGTGTTGTATTTCTTGATCTTAACTACAGATAACAAGCAAAACTTAGAAAATAACTTTGGTGTAGTTAGTTCTACAGAGGTAGAACTGAGGAATTAACATTACTTGTAACTACACTGTACTTTTGTTGTATTAATAAATTTGTTGATAAATTTGTTTGAACAGCAAGTGCAATCAGTATACCAACATGTTAAAAAAAATTGTTAACTGTGTTCTAGCCAGTAACCAGGATCTTGGTGATTTTGTTTTAAACAAGAACTAAAACAAGATCGTTTAACCAAAAGTACCTACCCGTCTCATCAGTACTGCATTTGATCTTTCCTTCAACTGGGGGTCTGTGGGCAAATTCTTCCACACAATGTAAGGAGTATCATATTTTTCTCGAAGCCTTGGGCATCGTTTGAAGATGAAGTCAATGAGAAAAAATTTTACTCCTGCATAAAGTCCTAAAACGGAATGAAGTAATGAATTGGATTAAAATAATTAAGAACAAGATATAATCTTGTTTAAAGTCAAACTATGAATTACAGTAAAGCATATACATATACAAATTTCACTCATACGCAAGTGGTTATTTGAAACTTATTTTTAAATTCAAATCTATTTACATAACTTGGATTCATGTTAAATAAATTATTCAACAATTCTCAAGCAAGGCTACATGCTGTCTCATATTTTGACATTTATTCAGTATCACAAAGTCCCATAAAGATTCAAAGAGCATACTATATCAAAGGAATAAAATAATACCATATGAAAATAATCTAAGATCACCATTTATGTACTGAAGAATACTATGTTGATTATATAACAGGAAAATTACCTGAATATACAAACATATGCATAACTTTGGCTCTGTGCATGCATTCTAGTATCTTAGAATGACTTTGATCATCCAAAATCTACTTGATTGGAGTCACTTTTCAGAGAGACTGTTGCTTTTTTCTATGAAAAAGAACTCACTATCTTTGAAAACCATCAGATTTTCAGGTAGTCATCTAACTAGAAATTGAGATATAAAATAGAGCAAGTCCAGTTTGGATCATACCTACTTCCAGTTCAAGTACAGAATGTCAACTATATTCAAAGTCTGTGAGAAGATTTGTAGCTCGGGTGCTCGTTGTTGTGGTTCTGTTCGCCAAACTGGGAATTTGTGTTGCAGACGTTTCATCCCCTGTCTAGGTGACATCCTCAGTGCTTGGGAGCCTCCTGTGAAGCGCTTCTGTGATGTTTCCTCCAGCATTTATAGTGAGTTGTCTCTGCCGCTTCCGGTTGTCAGTTCCAGCTGTCCGCTGCAGTGGTCGGTATATTGGGTCCAGGTCGATGTGCTTATTGATTGAATCTGTGGATGAGTGTCATGCCTCTAGGAATTCCCTGGCTGTTCTCTGTTCTCTGTTTGATGAAATTGCGTGGTATTTCTATAGAGAACACACACCGGATCATCAATGCCACACTCGCAGGAATCCGATTCACTCGAGAGGAAGAAAAGGACAACCAACTCCCATTCCTAGACATGATGGTACAGAGAACACCGAATGGAGAATTCACCACAAAGGTATATAGGAAAGCCACACACACAGACCAAGTCCTAAACTACGAAAGCAACAACCCCAACACACACAAAAGAAATTGCATCAAGACACTATTCAAAAGGGCCACAACACACTGCAGTACACCAGAACTGCAAAAAGAGGAAGAAGAACACCTCTCCAACGTATTCGCCAAAAACGGATACCCGCGCAATTTCATCAACAGATGCCTAAGGGAAAGACAACGGAATGAGGACATGCCGCAACCCAAAGGACTAGCCACACTACCATACATCAAGAGCATTTCCGGACTGACAGCCAGACTACTGCGACCACTAGGACTTGTAACAGCACACAAACCAACAGCCACTCTCAGACAACAACTCACCAGAACGAAGGACCCAATACCCAGCATGAGCAAAACCAATGTAGTGTACAAAATCCCATGCAAGGACTGCACAAAACACTACATAGGACAAACAGGAAGACAGCTAATGATCCGCATCCATGAACACCAACTCGCCACGAAACGACATGACCAGCTATCCTTAGTAGCCACACACGCAGATGACAAGCAACATGAATTCGACTGGGACAACACTACTATTATAGGACAAGCCAAACAGAGAACAGCCAGGGAATTCCTAGAGGCGTGGCACTCATCCACAGATTCAATCAATAAGCACATCGACCTGGACCCGATATACCGACCACTGCAGCGGGCAGCTGGAACTGACAACCGGAAGCGGTGGAGACAAATCACTATAAATGCTGGAGGAAAGATCACAGAAGTGCTTCACAGGAGGCTCTCAAGCACTGAGGATGTCACCTAGACAGGGGACGAAACGTCTGCAACAGAAATTCCCAGCTCGGCGAACAGAACCACAACAAATGTCAACTGTATGCATAGTAGTTTGATTAAACCTTTCAGCAAGACATTCACCAGCAATACCTACAAAAACCCAATAAACAATTCTTAAATTACGAAGTTAAGTCGAGAAGGACCAACACCTAAAGCTGGCAAGAGAGATGACAACATTCAAAATTACAAACTTAGTTCCATCTACAGGTTATACTCATCATTTTAGCTTCCTCGCACTCATTTTCAGAGAGAAAGTGGATTCCTGCTAGTTTCTCAGCAATATACAAACCTCAGGTAACTCTGCATACTTCAAATAATAAGACAGCCCTGGTGCTGTATTTTAGCTTAAGAGAAAATCATCTTAACCTGTTACACAAAACACAGGCATTCTAGTGTGCTTACTGACAGTCTACCTCAATGGGATAACGTTCTGGAGCCATCAAACAGATGTTGAGTCACAACATGCCCAGCTTAAACTTATCTTTGAGGTTTATTAGAATTGAAACCGGTTGCCTCTTTGAAATTGAAAGCTCATTAACAGCAATCAAACACCCAACTGGAAAACTGCTGGTCGCCCAAGTGAGACCAGTCTCTCCCACTTCAGATGGGTTAGATTTCTTAGCTAGTTCAAAGGGTAAGTAATGTTGGAGCAAGCCAGATATGACTGGCAGACCTTGTCTGTTCCCTGGCCTTGCAAACGAAACCATACACAGATGCCTTTTAAAAATCATAATCATAGCAGCCTCCACTACTTCCTCAGGCAGCTCATTCCAACTTACCTTCTGCATGCAAGAATTACCCCTTAGGTCCCCTATATTTCTTCCCCTCTCATCTTAAACCTATGCCGTGGTTCTGTTCACCGAGCTGGAGGTTTTTGTTGCAAACGTTTCGTCCCCTGTCTAGGTGACATCCTCAGTGTTTGGGAGCCTCCTGTGAAGCGCTTCTGTGGTGTTTCCTCCGGCATTTATAGTGGCCTGTCCCTGCCGCTTCCGGTTGTCAGCACACAAACCAACAGCCACTCTCAGACAACAACTCACCAGAACGAAGGACCCGATACCCAGCATGAGCAAAACTAATGTAGTGTACAAAATCCCATGCAAGGACTGCACAAAACACTATATAGGACACACAGGAAGACAGCTAACGATCCGCATCCACGAACATCAACTAGCCACGAAACGACACGACCAGCTACCCCTAGTAGCCACACACGCAGACGACAAGCAACATGAATTCGACTGGGACAACACTACCATAATAGGGCAAGCGAAACAAAGAACAGCCAGGGAATTCCTAGAAGCATGGCACTCATCCACAAACTCCATCAACAAACACATAGACCTGGACCCAATATACCGGCCACTACTGCGGACAGCTGAAACTGACAACCGGAAGCGGCAGGGACAGGCCACTATAAATGCCGGAGGAAACACCACAGAAGCGCTTCACAGGAGGCTCCCAAGCACTGAGGATGTCACCTGGACAGGGGATGAAACGTTTGCAACAAAAACTTCCAGCTCGGCGAACAGAACCACAGCAACGAGCACCCGAGCTACAAATCTTCTCACAAACTTTAAACCTATGCCCTCTAGTTTTGGACTCCAACACCCATGGGAAAAGTCCCTGCCTACTTACCCTATCCATGCCCCCCATGATTTTATAAACCTCTATATGATCACCCCCTCAGCGTCTAAGACTCCAAGGAAAATAGCTCCAGTCTATTCAGCCTGTCCTTATAGCTCAAACTCTCCAACCCTGGCAGCATCCTCATAAACCTTTTCTGAACCCTTTCAAGTTTCACACATCCTCCCCATTGAAGGGAGACCAGAACTGCATGCAACGCTGTCTTGTACAGCCGCAACATGACCTCCCAACCCCCATACTCAATGCACTGGCCAATAAAGGCAAGCATACCAAACACCACCTTCACTACCCTGCCTAACTGGGAGTCCACTTTCAGGGAACTATGAACCTGCACTCCAAAGTCTCTTTGTTCAGCAACACTCCCCAAGACCTTACCACTAAGTGTATAAGTTCTGCCCTGATTTGCCTTTCCAAAATGCAGCACCTCACACTTATTTAAAATAATCACTACTTCCTTTCTGTACTTGATTCTCTTCCTGACACTAAAGTAGGAAAATACTAGCTTGAGTTTGATTTTTGGTAACTGGGAAAGAAGGAGATGCATCGAGAATGTTAAAAGAACTTATTCAGTCAAAAATGCCATTCTACAATCAAAACTATTTGCAGTCATATAGCACTTACAATCAAATAAAACATTCTGAGCATCTCATAAGAGCATTCTCTCACAAAATGTGATGCCTGACTACATAAGAAGCCATTTGGGCAGATGATCAAAGAAGTTGGTTTGAAGCAAGTTCTTAAAGGGGAGAAAGAGCAGTAGTGAGGTTGAGACACTTGGGGAGGAATTCCAGAACATAGAGCCCAGACAACTGAAGTCAATGGAAGACATGGATAAGGGTCTCAGCTGTGAATAGGTTGAGGGAGAGCAGAGCCAAGAGATATTATGGAAATGGAAGTAGGCAATCTTGGTGATATGTAGTTGGCTGCTCAGAGTTGTAGAGTTGCAAATGGAATCAGTAGCTAAGGAACGGAGTTTATAAAGCTGTTACCTTCAGTCTGTATGAGTCAGCCTTACATTCTGTTGAAGGAAATTTCTGCTCATCCAGGATGTCAAAGAAACAGCATGACAATTCAAAGCAAGAGTCAAATTTTCAGGGATGGTGTTATGAAAGAAGAGGGTCTTGTCAAAGTTCATGCAGAACCTCATACTCTGTTTTTGATGGTGCCTTCAGAGGAAGCATGCAAAGGAAAATTGGAAGGTGGCAAAGAATAGTTGATTCCAGAGGTAACAGCAGGAGTGGGAAGAGAAACACTGCAAATGATTCCTGGGTAATGACTTCATAGTTAAGAAGGAAGCAACAAGAGAAGCTCTACCCAGAGGATGTTGAAGGAGAAATGTGGGAAGACTGAACGATCAACCAGTCAAACCTGGTTACAGAGGGATTGAGAATAATGAGAAGAGACAGCCTATCACTAACATGGTAATATTTGATTTATCACTTGGAAAAGGGTTGCTTTGGTACTGCAGCATTGTTGAAAACCTGAATGGAAGGTTTGAAACATGGAGGCAGGAAGTTTGGCATTGGTAATGGAAGAAACAATACCTTTGAGGAACTTCGTGAGGATGGAGTTGGGGTGGCACCTTTCAAGAAAAAGTAAATAAATTTTTGAGGAAAATGGTGATGTCAGCAGATTTGAAGTACAGAAGGTAGTATTAATAGCATCAGATAGTACAGGGTCAGGAAGAAAAGCTGAAAACCAACATGAAATAATTTAGCAACCACAATTAAAGAAAATACCAACAGAAAACACCATTCTGACTCACCTTTAAATTCCAGTTTTGTTTTATTTTGACAGCTAAAGAACAGAATTCTTAAATAGAAGATTCCCGCCACTTTGAGTTAATATTGTCCAAACTTTTCTTGAAAGCTAATTTAAATGTGCAAGTAGCAGATTCACTCCGCAATTTTGGCAAAGTAACTATTATTTGAGTGAGCATCAAAACTGAATACTGCAAAGTAATTCAATCTTGAGAGCACCTTGCCAACATTATCTTGTGGTAAATGTACTCAAACATATGCATAGTCAGCAAAATGTGCTTTCAGTGATCAGATCTAATTTGACACTTTTGAAGTATGGAGACCATGTACCTGCATGTGTCGGCGTGCCCAATTCTCTGTAATGTTCTTAGAATATTTGCTTGTGTGATTCAGGAGGGAGGGTTTAAACTATTTTGGCAGGGCGGTGGGAATCAGAGCCACATGTCTGAGAGGGGGACAGTTGCAGATGGTGCAGTGACAGGATGCAGTGAATCTATTGGGAAGATTTCTCATGCTATGAAACAAATGGATCGGTTAAAGTGTGTCTGCTTTAACGCAAGGAGTTTCCGAAATAAGAGTGACGAACTTAGAGCATGGATCAGTACTTGGGGCCACGATGCTGTGGCCATAACAGGAGTTTCACAGGATCAGGAATGGTTGCTTGATGTTCCAGGGTTTAGAATGTTTAAAAAGAACACGGAGGGTGAAAAAGAGGAGGGAGTGTAGCATTGCTATCAGAGAGTGCATTACAGCTATAGAAACGAAGGTTTTTGAGGAAGGTTTGTCTACTGAGTCAGTATGGGTGGAAGTTAGGAACAGCCACTGCATTGGGGTTTTCTACATACCACCTAATAGCAGTAGAGAGATTGAAGAACTCATAGGCGGGAAGATTCTGGAAAAATGCAGAAGTAGATGGGTCGTTGTTCTGGGCGATTTCAACTTTCCCAATATCGATTGGAACCTCCTCAGTACAGATGGTTTGGATGGAGCAGTTTTTGTCAGGTGTGTTCAGGAGGGTTCCTTTACTCAGTGCGTTGACAGAATGACAAGGGAAGAGGCCATTTTGGATTTAGTGCTCAGCAATGAGCGAGAACAGTGTCATATCTTGCAGTGGAAGAACACTTTGATGACAGTGGTCACAACTGCCTCACATTTACCATTGCCTTGGCGAGGGAAAGGAGCAATTACTGAGGGAAGATATTAAATTGGGGAAATGGAAATTATGACACTATCAGACAGGAGTTGGGAAGTACAGACTGGGAGCAGTTGTT
>NW_028270161.1:39604447-39705073 GCF_037043375.1 Chiloscyllium plagiosum
CAAATGTGGTCTGACCAGAGCCTTAGCAGTACATCCTTGCTCTTGTGTTCTAGCCCTCTCAAAATGAATGCCAACATTCATATGTCTTCCTAACCGAAACACTAAACTTGCATGTTAACCTTAAAAGAATCCCAAATTTTGTGTTTCAGATTTAGAAAATCCCCATTTAGAAAATTGTCTATGCCTCTATTCTTCCCACCAAGTGCATAACCTCATACTTTTCCACATTGTATTCCAGCTGCCACTTTTTTGATTTTTTTTAGATTAGATTACATTACAGTGTGGAAACAGGCCCTTCGGCCCAACAAGTCCACACCGACCCGCCGAAGCGGAACCCACCCATACCCCTACATTTACCCCTTATCTAACACTACGGGCAATTTAGCATGGCTAATTCACCTGACCTGCACATCTTTGGACTGTGGGAGGAAACTGGAGCACCCGGAGGAAACCCACACAGACACAGGGAGAACGTGCAAACTCCACACAGTCAGTCGCCTGAGGCGGGAATTGAACCCGGGTCTCTGGCGCTGTGAGGCAGCAGTGCTAACCACTGTGCCACCGTGCCGCCCACTCCTAGCCTGTTCAAATCCTTCTGCAGCCTCCCTGCTTCCTTAATACTACCTGAACCTCCACCTATATTTGTGTCATCTGAAAACTTAGCAACAATACCCTCAATTCCTCCATCCAGTTCTTTAATGTTTAATGTGAACTGTTGTGGTTCCTGCGGAACTCCACTAGTCACTGGCTGCTATCCTGAAAAAGACCCTTTATCCCTACACTCAGACTTCTGCCAGTCAGCCAATCCTCTATCCATGTCATTACCTTGCCCCTGACATCATGGGCTCTTATCTCATTTAGCAGCCTCCTGTGTAACATCTTGTCAAAGGCCTTTTGGAAATCGAAATAGATTGCATGCACTGGGTCTCCTTGTGTAACTTGCTCATTAACCCCTGAAGGAATTCTAACAGATTTGTCAGGCAGATTTGTCCCCTTAACAAGGCCGTGTTGACTCAACCCTACTCTACCCTGCGTTTCCAAATACTCCACAATCTCATCCTTAATATGGGACCCTCCCTGACTTCTGAAAAGTCAACAACAATGCCTCCACAATTTCCTCAACCATCCCCTTCAGAGCCCTGTGTTGTGGTCCATCTGATCCTGTGATTTCTCCACCTTCAGACTTTCCACCTTCCTGAGTACCTTTTTCTTTGTGATTGCCATCAGCTTTGCCCCCTGACTCTTTTAAAGTTCTGTTATGCTGCTGGTGACTTCCACTGTAAAAACTGATGCAAAGTACTCATTCAGTTCCTCCACCATTTCATTGTTCCCCAGTACTACTTCTCCAGCCTCACTTTCAGTTGTCCAATGTCCATTCTTGCCTCTCTTGTACCTTTCATGTTTCTGAAAAAAACTCTTCTTATATATCACCAGCTGATTTCCTCTCATATTTCATCTTCTCCCCTTTATTGTTTTTTTTAGTTATCTTCTTTTTTTTAATGACTTCCCAATTCTCTGGCTTCCCACTAATCTTCACCTCATTGTATGCTTCTTCTTTTGTTTTTATGTTGTAAGCCATGGTCGCCTCATCTTCCTCTCAGCATATTTCCTCTTCTGCGCTGTGTTTCCCAAGTTACCCCCAGAAGGCCCCGCTGTTGCTGCTCCATCGTCTTGTTTGCTTGGCTCCCCTTCCCATCAGTTCTGGCCAACTCTTCCCACATGTCTTTGCAGTTATTGTCACTCAACTGGAGTACCGTTACACGTGGTTCCAGTTCATCACTCTCAAACTGACTTTACATCAATTCTGGATTTAATTTTGATTAATCGATTATTAATTATTAATAAGTGGGGATGTTCACTGATGATTACACAATGTTAGCAATATTCATGACTCTTCACGCTGAAGCAGTTCATTTCCAAATGCAGCAGGACCTGTGCAATACCCAGGCTTGGGATGAAAACTGGAAAGTAACATTCACGCCACACAAATGCCAGCCAATGGCCATTTCTAATAACAAGCAATCTAAAGTCCACCCCTTGACATTCAGTGGTGTTACCATCCCTGAATCATTGGCCAGAAGCTCAACTGGACTAGCCATATAATACAGTAGCTACAAGAGCAGAGCAGAGGCTTGGAAATACTGCAGTGAGAACTCATTTCCTGACTCCCCAAAGCCTACCCATAATCTTGAAGGCACAAGTCTGGCTGCGTGCAACTCCAAGATCAATCAAGAAACTTGAGACCATCCTGGAGAAAGCAGCCCATTTGATTGTCACCACATCCACGCATATCCATTCCCATCACCATCAACGCTCAATAGCAGCTATGCGTACTGTCTACAAGATACACTGCAGAAATTCACCAGACATCCTTAGATCCAAACTCACGACCACCCGTCTAGAAGGATAAGGACAGCAGATACATGGGAACACCACCACCTGCAAGTTGCCCTGTAAGCCACTCACCATCCTGACTCAACAATATATTGCTGTTCTTTCGGTGTTGTTGGGTCAACATCCTGGAATTGCCTCCTTCAGGGCATTGTGGGTCAATCAACAACATATGGATGGCAGTTCAAAAAGACAGCTCATCACCACCTTCTTAAGGGCAACTAGGGCAGAGTCGTAAATGCTGTCCAGCCAGCAATACCCATGTCCCATGAGTGAATTAAAGAAACACCCAATACGAGTGCTACAGGTACAGACATTTGTTTTATCTTTGTTACTATTTGCATCCTAATATTGAAGGTTCAAAGTGATTTCTTTCACCTTGATTCTAATCATAGACTTGTGTCTGATTTGTTTTATTTTGTTAGGTTGCTTTAGTTGCTTCTTTCTCCTCATCTTTGGACCATGAACACCAGGAGCCTTTATTTGATCAGCTTTGGGACAAATTCTGGAGCAGCTGTTTACCCAATTGGGATCAATGAATGACAGAGTGGAATATTTACTTGAACTATAAGTCATAGACAACTTTCTCGCAGAATCAACAATTTAAAAATATTGCCAATCAAAAGTAAGGAATACAGAACTAGGTAACAGTTATACAACAAAGACATTGCTAACGGGTGACCAAGTAAAATGGTGGAAAAAATGTAACCAAAAGAAACATGTAACAAAATCAGAGATATCAGCCATTCTGACAATAGAACATATTGATTGCAATAGTCTAAGTGCCAAAAGTCAGAATCAGGTAAAAGTCACAGCCTTGAATAAATACAGAGATAAACAAAAGTAAAATGATGCGCAACAGTATGCATGTGAGTCTATGCAATATGAGCCAAGAGTGACAAAACATTGCAGCATTATGAATACCCCAGATAACACACAGGGATGTTGGCTGAAAGTGCAGAATGATCAAATCTGAAAAAAAAGTCAGATTCTGCAACATTGCGGATCCAAGTCCACATAAATATCTGCACCCGTTCCAGTGCCTCCACATCCTTCCTATAATATGGCGACCAAAACTGCACACAATACTCCAGATGCGGCCGCACCAGAGTCTTATACAACTGCAACATGACCTCAGTACTCCGGAACTCAATTCCTCTACCAATAAAAGCCAGTACGCCATATGCCTTCTTCACCGCACTATTTACCTGGGTGGCAACTTTCAAAGATCTGTGTACATGGACACCAAGATCCCTCTGCTCATCCACACTACCAAGTATCCGACCATTAGCCCAGTACCCCATCTTTTTATTACTCTTACCAAAGTGAATCACCTCACACTTAGCTACATTGAACTCCATTTGCCACCTTTCTGCCCAGTTCTGCAGCTTATCTATATCCCGCTGTAACCTGCCACATCCTTCCTCACTGTCTACAACTCCTCCGACTTTCGTATAATCCGCAAACTTGCTCACCCAACCTTCTAACCCCTCCTCCAGGTCATTTATAAAAATGACAAACAGCAATGGTCCCAAAACAGATCCTTGCAGAACACCGCTAGTGACGGCACTCCAAGATGAACCTTTGCCATCAACTACTACCCTCTGTCTTCTTCCAGCCAGCCAACTCCTAATCCAAACCTCCAACTCACCCTCAATGCCATACCTCTGTATTTTTTGCAGTAGTCTACCATGGGGAACCTTATCAAACGCCTTACTAAAATCCATATACACCACATCTACCGCTTTCCCCTCGTCCACCTCCTTAGTCACCTTCTCAAAGAATTCAATAAGGTTTGTGAGGCACGACCTGCCCTTCACAAAACCATGCTGACTATCCTTGATCACATTATTCCTATCCAGATGTTCATAAATCCTATCCCTTACAATTCTCTCTAAGATTTTGCCCACAACAGAAGTGAGACTTACCGGCCTATAGTTACTAGGGTTATCCCTACTCCCCTTCTTGAACAAGGGAACCACATTTGCTAGCCTCCAATCTTCTGGCACTACTCCTGTAGACAATGAGGACATAAAAATCCTAGGATAAATGCCATCAGGCCCAGGGGACTTATCTATTTTCACCCTTTCCAGAATTTCCAACACCTCTTCTCTACATACCTCAAAGCCATCCATTCTACTTAATTGTGACTCAGTACTCACATTGACAACAATGTCCTGATCCTGATTGAATAGTTGAAGTGATCAGCCACAGGGTGATGAGGTTGTTTGGTGCATGTGTCCCAGAGATGTTCCCTGAAACATTCCATGAGTTGGCGTCCTGTCTCCCCAATGTAGAGGAGACCACACCGAAAGCAACAGACACAGTAGATGAGATGTTTGGAGGTGCAGAAAAATCTCTGCTGGACGTGGAAGGATCCTTTGGGGTCTTAGACGAAGATGAGGGAGGATGTATGAGTGTGTAGGTTTTCCACCTGTTGTGGCAGCAAGGGAAGATGCCGGGAGACAGGGTAGGTTGATGGGGGGCATTTGGAGGTATGTGCTGCTATACAGGACATTGGTTAGGCCACTTTTGGAATATTGCATGCAATTCTGGTCTCCTTCCTATTGGAAGGATGTTGCGAAACTTGAAAGGGTTCCGAAAAGATTTACAAGGATGTTGCCAGGGTTGGAGGATTTGAGCTACAGGGAGAGGCTGAACAGGCTGGGGCTGTTTTCCCTAGTCCATCAGAGGCTGAGGGGTGACCTCATAGAGATTTACAAAATCATGAGGGACATGGCTAGGGTAAATAGACAATGTCTTTTCCCTGGGGTGAGGGAGTCCAGAACTAGAGGGCATAGATTTAGGGTGATATGTGAAAGATATAAAAGAGACCTAAGGGGCAACATTTTCACTCAGAAGGTGGTGTGTGTATGGAATGAGTTGCCAGAGGAAGTGGTGGAGGCTAGTACAATTGCAGCATTTAAAAGGGTATATGAATAGGAAGGGTTTAGAGGGATATGGGCCAAGTGCTGGCAAATGGGACTAGATTAAATTAGGATATTTGGTCGGCATGGACGAGTTGGACTGAAGGGTCTGTTTCCGTACTGTACATCTCTGCCTCTATGAATGGTTTCTGCAGAATGCTGAAAGGGGTGGGGAGGGAAATATATCTCTGGTGGTGGGGTCTCGTTGTAGGTGGTGAAAATGGCTGAGGACGAGGCGCTGTATCCGGAGATTAGTGAAGTGGAAGGTGAAGACAGGGGGTCCTGTCGTTGTTGCGGTTGGTGGGGCAGGGTTCATGGGCAGAGTTGCTGGAAGTGGAGGTGATGCACTGGAGGGCATTGCTGATCATGTGGGAGGGGAGATTGCAGTCCTTGAAATAGGAGGCTATCTGGGATGTCCTGGAGTGGAATTGCTCCTCCTGGGAGCAGATACAGTGGAGGTGGAGGCAGTGGGAGTAAGGGATAGTGTTGTTACAGGAGTAGGTGAAGGGGTTTGCTGGGAGGAGGTGTAGTCCAGGTAGCTGTAGGGGTTAGTGAGTTTGAAGTAGATATCTGTGTTGAGTCGGTCACCTGAGATGGAGATGGAGAGGTCTGGGAAGGGGAGGAAAGTGTCCGAGATGGTCCAGGTGAACTTAAGGTCAGAGGGGAAGGTGTGCGTGAAGTTGATGAACTGTCCTCTCTGACCTATCACTATCACCTCCCCTCCTGCATCTACCTATCGCCTTCCCACCCACCTTCCCCCACTCCCTAATTATTTCTCAGCCCCCTCCCACCTCACATTCCTGATGAAGGGCTTATGCCTGAAACATCAACTCTCCTGCTCCTCGGATGCTGCCTGACTTGCTGTGCTTTTCCAGCACCACATGTTTTGACACTGAACTCCAGCATCTGCAGTCCTCACTTTCTCTCAGTCTTTATAGCGTCATGAAGGAAGGTAAAGGAAGGGCAGCCAAAACTATAGCTCCCCAAATGACTGAAGATGTAAAGGTTAAAATGGAAGGAGAAAATGACAAATATCAGGTTCATAACATAGTAGGGTACCAGCAAAATCAAAGGACAAGGGAGATGCAAAATGGGAAACTGGTGGGTCAAAGAGTGTATTTGAGAATGAATTAGCAAGTAACATAAAATAAAATTCAAATACTTTTGCAAATGTAAATACTAGGAAAGGTACACTGGCCTTGGAGGAAGTACAACATAGGTTTACAAGATTTATATCTGGATTTAGGGGATTAAGTTATAAAGAGAGATTACAAATTAGGTCTGTTCTCTCTAATCCAAGTCAGATGCTATATCATTTGCCCTTCACTCCTCCCTAGAACATCTTGACACCAAGAAGAGCTACGTAAGAATCCTACTCATTGACTACAGTTCAGTCTTCAACACTATTATCCCCTTGAGACTGATTCCTAAACTTAGTGATCTAGGACTAAGCCCCACTCTCTGCAACTAGATCCTCAGCTTCCTGACCCTCAGGCCACAATCAATGAAGATTGGAGACAATATTTCGTCCTCACTAACACTCAACACTGGAGCCCCCAGGGATGCGTACTCAGCCGCCTACTGTACTCACTGTATACCCATGACCGCATTGCCAAATACCTGACTAATGCCATTTACAAATTCGCTGATGACACCACCACAGTCGGTTGAATCTCAGATGGTGATGAAACAGACTACAGATGGGAGGTGGAAGACTTGGTAAAATGGTGCACTGAGAACAACCTAGCTCTCAATGCTGGCAAAATCAATGAACTCATTAATGACCTTCGGCGGCATGTTACTCATCCTCCCTTAACATTAATAACACATTAACAGCATAGAGGTGGAATAAGTGGAGAGTGTCAAGCTCCAGGAAATGGTCATCCACAATAAGCTTTCTTGGATTCTCCATGTGGACGCACTGGTTACAAAGGCCCAATAACATCTCTTCTTCCTCAGGGAGTTGAGGAAATTTGGCATGACGGCGAATACCCTTGCCAACTTTTATAGGTGCACCATCAAGAGCATTCTGTCTGGATGTATCACTACTTGGTATGGCAACTGTACCATTCAAGATCGGAGATAGTTACAGAGAGTGGTGAACTCGGCCCGGACAATCACAAAGGCCAACCTCCCATCTATGGAATCCATCTACCAGGCCCAAGGTAGATAGGAGACTGAAGAAGGCATTTGGTATGCTTTCCTTTATTGGTCAGAG
This sequence comes from Chiloscyllium plagiosum, assembly GCF_037043375.1. Taxonomy (NCBI): domain Eukaryota; kingdom Metazoa; phylum Chordata; class Chondrichthyes; order Orectolobiformes; family Hemiscylliidae; genus Chiloscyllium; species Chiloscyllium plagiosum. The sequence goes on from NW_028270161.1 coordinate 39,611,984, forward strand.
TGTTGAGTACTGGAATTGGGAGGTCATGTTGTGGCTGTACAGGACATTAGTTAGGCCACTGTTGGAATATTGCGGGCAATTCTGGTCTCCTTCCTATCGGAAAGATGTTGTGAAACTTGAAAGGGTTCAGAAAAGATTTACAAGGATGTTGCCAGGATTGGAGGATTTGAGCTATAGGGAGAGGCTGAACAGGCTGGGGTTGTTTTCCCTGGAGCATTGGAGGCTGAGGGGTGACCTTATAGAGGTTTACAAAATTATGAAGGGCATGGATAGGGTAAGTAGGCAAAGTCCTTTCCCTGGGGTGGGAGAGTTCAGAACTAGAGGGCATAGGCTTAGGATGAGAGGGGAAAGACATAAAAGAGACCTAAGGGGCAACTTTTTCACACAGAGGGTGGTACATGTATGGAATGAGCTGCCAGAGGAAGTGATGGAGGCTGGTACAATTGCAACATTTAAGAGGCATTTAGATGGGTATATGAATAGGAAGGGTTTGGGAGGGATATGGGCCGGGTGCTGGCAGGTGGGACTAGATTGGGTTGGGATATCTGGTCAGCATGGACGGGTTGGACCGAAGGGTCTGTTTCCATGCTGTACATCTCTATGACTCTATGACTCAATGAAAGGCCACCAGCATTCTCAAAGCTCCATCCCACCCTGGCAATATCAATCTACAACCTCTACCATCAGAGAGAAGGTACAGAAGCCTGAACACACGCCGGTTTTGAAACAGTTTCTATCCTACTGTTGTTAGATTACTGAATGGACTCACAAACCCTTAACATTTTCTATGTTTTTGTTTTTGCCTCTGTTTACCTATTATTTACTTATCTATCTATTGCTCGCAAGGCAAAGCTTTTCGCTGTGCCTCGAAACACCTGACAATAAATTCAATTCAATAAAATTTTAGGAAGTTAAGGGGTGATCCGATCAAAGTCTTCATGATATTCACAGGAAAAGACAGGGCAGATAAAGACAAACTATTTTCACTGGTTGAGAATTCTAGAATTAGGGGAGATAGTTTGAAAATTAGGATCAGACCATTTAGGTGAGATATTAGGAAGCATTTCTACACAAAATGATAAAAAGTTTAGAACTCCCTTTCACAAATGGCTAGTTGATGCTAAATCTTCTAAAGCTGCTATAAACAAACTTTTATTGAGCAAAGTATTAAGGGATATGTGCCAAAGGCAAGTAAATGGAGTTAAGTCACAGATCAGCCATGATCTCTTTGTATGGCAGAACAGGCTCTTGGGTCTAAATAGCCAACCTATGTTCCTATGTTTCTAAAAAAGTAGCCAAATAAAGGATGGCATAGAGGACAAAGCCTAATTTCTAAATGAATACCTAGATCTAGTTTCAATGAAGTGGAGGTTGCTGCCAGCATCACTGTAAAGGCAGTAGTGTTTGAAGTACTTAATGGGTCAGCAAGCATTGGATGTTACCCCATCTATTTAAAATCTATTCTAAGATGCTGAGGGAAGTAAGGGTAAAAATTGTGAATGTTCTGACCAAAGTCTTCTAAACATTGTTAGATGTAAGAGCAGTCTCAAGGGACATGGGAATAGAAGCAGGCCAGTGAATCCTCAAACCAGTTGTGCCATTCACAAAAATCATGACTGATCCAAAAATGAATTCTGTATATCTGGCTTTGCCCCATGACCCTTCATACTGTTAGTTAACAAAACCTATCAATTTCAGTTTCACAATTAACAAATGACCTAGCATCAATTTCCTTTTGCAAAAGAGAGAGTTTTAAACCCAAACATGTAAGTAGAAAGCAGGAATTTTCAGCAGTTCCTTGCACGATGCCCACTGACGATATTACCTAGTATGGTGACGAAACGTCTAGAAATGAACCTTCAAGCTCAGCGAGCAAACCTACATCCAAAAGAGAGTTTTAAAATTCAATTATCCCTTGCATTAATTGTGTTACTGGTTTCACCCTGGAAAGTTTGGTTCTAACTTTTAGTTTTTTTGCCCTATTTTGAGACTCCGTAAGTAACATAATGCCTCATGTGTATTGGAAATTAAGCCCCACTATTCTTGGTGATGTCACAGAAGTTAAAGATTTTATAAAAATACACAGAACACCCAATTTGCATGTCTTTTTAGCTTCAGGTTAATAGAAAGCATGGATCAGGTTTCTGCACTTATCAAGAATTACTATTTATTACAAATAAATAGATTCAAGCTACAGAAAAACAATTATTAACTGTCCAACATACAAATCTACTAGTTAACAACTCTAACCCATTATAAACATTTTTCACACATATACAGAGAGACACAAAAGAAGTGGATGTTATGGGTGGAGGAAAAGACTAAGAAGGCAAATCAGTGGTCCCTGTTCACAGGGTTTGCTGCGCTGATCCTTTTGCTGACCAGAATGCTGCTTTGCAGGAGCACAGGGTGACTGGTTCCTGTCTTCTTGATTAGAAATTACTGCAAACAGCAACAGGGTGAGAGGAATTAAATTGGCTATCTTCAGTCTTGAAATGATTTTTTGCTGCAGAGCAATGGTCTGCTGGCTTCGGCCTGACGTTCCTGCTTTAATTTGCTCAGCTATCTGGGAATCAATCACATATATACAGTATTGAGATGCAGGTATCTTTTTGACATCAATAACTGATCATTAGTTCACAGACTAATCAGCTACATGTTCCTGACCAAAGCTCTATTTGTTCATAGGCACTGGATCTAACATGTCTGTATCTAAAATTTCTCCACTTCTTAAACCAATAGCTGTGCAAAGGGCACTTATAAGTGTCAGGTAACTTGCTTTTGAAAAGTACAGTAATCCTTCAACAATCATTGGCTTTTAGACCAGCTCTTTTCCCATTTCATTCATAATTAAAAATACAGAAAAAGAAGGTATGAACCTTACAGCAGTATAACTTGACTGAAAGAGAGACAGGACTGGCAGCTGAATGTCCCTGGATTTAGATGCTTCTGGTGTGATATACAGGGAGATAAAATGGGTGGGGCAAGTTGTGTTACTGGTAAAGGAGTTTCTCACATTTGTACTGAGGGAGGAACATCAGAGGACTCGTGCAGTGAGGCAATATGGGTAGAACTCAGGAGTAGGAAAGATGAAATCACAATGCTGGGGGTATACTACAGACCTTCCAACAGGCAGTGGGAGATAGAGGAGAGAATATATAGACATATTTTGGGAAGATGTAAAAACAGCAGGGTTGTTGTGGTGAGCGATTTTAACTTCTCTCATATTGACTGGGACTCACTACGTGCTAGGGGCTTAGATGGGGCAGAATTTGTAAGGACCATTCAGGAGGGACTCTTGACACAAAATATCTACAGTCCAATCAGGGGAGGGGCTATACTGGAGCTGATTTTGGGAAGTCTGCCTGGCCAGGGTAGTGAAGTTTGGGTGGGGGAGCTTTTCAGGAATAGTGACCATAATACGATGAGTTTTAAGATAGTCATGGAAAGGGTTAACAGCAGTCTTCGGGTGAAGGTGTTAAATTGAGGGAAGGCGAACTACAATAATATTTGACAGGAACTGGGGAATTTTGATTGGAGGCAACTGTTTGAGGATAAATTGGACATGTGGGAGTATTTCAAACAACAATTGATAAGCGTTCAGGAGTGGCACTTTCCTGTGAGAATGAAGGATAGGTATGGCAAGTTACGTGAACCTTGGATGACCAAGGATGTTATGACCTTGGTCAGAAAGAAAAAGGAAACATCCATAAAGTCTCAGAGTGTGGGAACTGATGAAGCCCTTGACGCATATAAGGAAAGTAAGAAAGAACTTCTAAAAGGGGTCATGACAAATCATTAGCAAAAGGATTAAGGAGAATCCCAAAGCTTTTTATACATGTATAAAAAACAAGAGGGTCGACAGAAAAAGAGTTAGCCCACTCAAGGACAAAGGAGGGAATCTATGTGTGGAGCCAGAAGAAATAGGTGAGATCCTAAATGAATAATTTGTGTCAGTATTTGCCAAAGAGATGGAATTGGTGGAGGATGATCTCAGAAAAGAGAGTGTTGAGTTTCTAAGCCAAGTTGTTATTAAAAAGGAAGAGGTGTTGTCCGTGTTAAAAAGTATTCAGATAGATAAGTCCCTGGGTCCTGATGGGATCTATCTCAGAATATTGATCGAGGCAAGAGAACAGATTGCTGGAACATTGACAAACATCTTTGTATCCTCTTTGACCATAGGTGAGGTCCCAGAGGACAAGAGAACAGCCAGTGTTGTCCCACTGCTCAAGAAGGTTAGCAGGGATAAACTGGGAAATTACAGGGCTCTGAGTCTCACATCGGTGGTAGAGAAACTATTGGAAAAGATTGTCAGGGACAAGTTCCATTCGCATTTAGAAGCAAATGGACTTATTAGTGATAGACAGCCTGGTTTTGTGTTGGGGGAGATCATGCCTCACTAATTTGACCAAAGTTCTTTGAGGATGTGACGAAGATGATTGATGAGGGAAAAGCAGTTGATTTTGTCTACATGGACTTCAGTAAAGCCTTTGACAAGGTCCTTCATGGCAGACTGGTACAAAAGATGAAATCACATGGTATCGGGAATGAGCTGGCAAGATGGAAATAGAACTGGCTCAGTCATAGGAGACAGAAGGTAGTGGTGGAAGGATGCTTTTTGGAATAGTAAAGAAGAGTTTAAGAGATGTGACAGACAGGTTTTTTACACAAAGGATGGTGAGTGCCTGGAACACATTGTCAGAGGAGGTGGCAGAAGCAAATACAATAGCAACATTCAAGATGCACACAGACAAATACATGAATAGGAAGGGAATAGAGGGATACGGATCCTGTAATTTTAGCATGGAAAGGCAAAAATATGGTACCGTAGGCTTGGAGGGCCAAAAGGCCTGTTCCTGTGCTGTATTTTCCTTTGTTCCATAAATAATTTATTTTTATTTATTCTATCTAGGTGGAAAGGCAAATTGTGAGGAGGATGGTAACAGTTTACAGAGAGGTATTGATAGGTTAAGGACAAAATTTTGGCAAATGGATTATAATGTAGGAAAATTTGAAGTTGTTAATATTGGAAAGGAGAACAAAAGAACGGTATTTTTTAAATGAAAAAAAAACTGCAGAAAGCTGCAACACAAAGGGACTTGAGGGTATTTGTACAGGAAACACAAAGCACACAGGTGGAGCAGGTAATCAGGAAGGCTAATGGAATATTGGCTCTTATTTCAAGGGGGTGGGAGCATAAGAGTGGGGAAGTCTTACTGCAACTGTATAAGGTACGATACAGCCATATCTACTGTCTGCTTTGGTTCCCTTATTTAAGGGAAGATATCATTTCAGTGGAGGCAGTGTAGTGAAAGTTCGCTAGGCTGACCTTTGGTATGGAGGGATTGTCTTATAAGCAAAGCCTGAAGAGGTTAGGACTCTAATCATTGCAGTTTAGAAGAATGAGAGGTGATCTCACTGAGACATATTGGATTCTTAAGGGGTTTGACAGGGTAAATGCTGAAAGGATTTTTTTCCTCTAGTGGGAGAGTCTTGGACCATAGGGCAAAGTCTCAGAACAATTGAGTGCCAATTTAAGACTGAGATGAGGAGGAATTACTTCTCTGATGGTGGTGAAAGTTTTGCAACTCATTGCTGCAGAGAACTGTGGTGGGAGAGTCCTTGTGTATTTTTATGGCGGAGGTAGATTCCTGACAAGTCGGGGAATCAAGGTTTACAGGTGGAAGACAGGAAAGCAGGTGTGAGGAGTATTGGATTAGCCATGGTCCTATTGGATTAGCCATGGTCCTATTCAAGGGGATGACCGACCTACCTCTAATTCTATTTCCGATGGTCTATCTCTTCCTCCTAACATCTTGAAAATTACAAATTAACCCTTTCTGTCTAAAGTAAATCTGAACTACATCCCCTCCAAGGCCAATATGTCCTACATAAGGTGCAGTATTCAGAACTGCTCATATATATCAAATGTGATCTAACTAGAGCTTGACCATCACTTTTTTCTCTCAACTAAAGGCCAGCATTCCAGTAGCCTTTTTGCTAATCTTTTCTCACTTGTTCATGATATTTTAATGATGTGCGTACCTGAATCCTCAAGTCGCTATTGACTTTCACTGTTTCTACATTTTAACTAACTAGAAAGTGCTTTATAGGTACAAAGTGGAAAACCTCACAACTGTCTATGTTAAAATCCATCTCCCACAGCTTTATCCATTCACTACAATTTCTTGCTTCCATCGACATTGCTGACAATATCATTTAACATTGTTTCAACAGCAAATGTGGGCACACACAGCTCCCTATTCCATCATTGAGTGTATAGTTGAGACTTCAACACAAAAACTTGACGGACACTAGACACAAACTGCCAATTTAGAGGTTATGAAGGGGTGATGGCCTAGTGGTATTATTACTGGATTGCTAATCCAGAAACATAGGAGACCTGGGTTTGAATTCTGCCATGATAGACGACAGCATTTTAATTCCATTTTTAAAAATCTGGAATTAAGAGTCTGATGGTGACCATGAAGCAATTCTTGATTGTCAGGAAAACAAAGCCATTTTGTTCACTAGTATTCTTTAGGGAAGGAAACTGCCATTCTTTCCTGGTCTGGACTATATGCAACTGCAGATTCACAGCAATTTGGTCAATTCTTAATTGCCCTCTGGGGTGGACAATAAAAGCTAGCCTAGCCAGCGATGCCCTCATCCTGTGGATGAATAAAAGAACAGATAATTATCAATTCACATCTTCTTCCCTTTCTGTTAGCCAATATCCTAATAGGATTTGCCCAATGAGGGGCTGCGTCAAATGCCATTTTAAAGTCCATGTAAAAATACCTATAAATAATCCCCTGTCCACTACTTTATCACTGCGTCAAAAAATCAATCAGGTTCTTCAAGAATAATTGAATGTTTGCAGACCTTTGTTGTCTATCTTTGATCAGCTGTTGAGATGCTCAGTCACCCTTCCTTTAAGTAGAGGCTCTTGCAATTTCCTGATGACAAATGTTAGCAAACTGATCTGTATTTCACTCATTCCCTCCCCTAAATAGCAGAGTGAGAAGTACAATTTTCTAATCTAAAGGAATATTGAGTAGGTTAAAGTTAGGATATCTACAATGTTCTCACCTACAGACCCAGGTAGGAAATTGGCAGTTTAAATTTAACATGAAGAGGTGTGAAGCAATGAATTTTGGTTGGAAGGACAAGGAGAGGCAATACAATGTATGCAATTGCAAGAAGATCTCATGGTATACATGCACAAATCTTTGAAGATGACAGGACTACTTGAGGAGAGTCCTTGATCTTATGCTTCAAGGAATAGAATATGAAAGCAAGGACATTATAAAGCACTGGTTAGGTCTCAGCTGGAATATTCTGGCCAGCTTAAAACATTTCCCTTTAGGAAAAATGTCATAGTTTTTGAATGAATAAAAGGCAAATCATCAAGGAAGGAGGACTTTGTTTATGTTAAAAATCTACAGGAAGTGAGGTTGTTCTCATTAAAACAGAGAATGTTAAGGGATGTTTTGATAGAAGTGTTCAAATTCATGATCGGTTACTCTAGGGCAGTGTTTCTCCATGGGGGCAGAAGCGCCCCCTGAGGTGCGTTTGCCTTCCTTCGGTGGGTATTGAAGTCAAAGGGGGCACTGAACGACTTTGTAGAGAGCTTACCAATCACTTGGAAGACTGCCGTGTCCTTGAAGGACATCGCTGTGTGCATACGGATAGTTGCATAACACGAGTCTGTTATTTTCCTTGCACCCATGGAGGCGTGCGCTCTGATTAGTTGCTGTGTTATTATTGATAGTCTTCTCTGTGAATGGCAAACCATTTGAACTCATTCGCAGTTGGCACTAATTCTACTGCCGAGATCAATATCACCTAACTTGTGTCACTTCTAGGAAGATGAAACACAGCTTTTCAACTGTTCTACCGGGTGGCAGAATGAATGCACATTACAGCTAATTAGCCAATCAAATTTTGCCGCTTGTCTGAGCATCTTAAAATTATCGTGATAAGGTAATACCCATGATTCCATCAGTGTATTCGAGCGACAGTGTAAAAATGACCTCAACGAGTAAGAAAAAGTGCAGGCAGCATAGCATGGACTATTTGCGATATGGCTTTATTCAATCTCCATCTAATAAGCAGTTACTACTGTGCTTACTTTGTGAACAAAGTTTTTCCAATGAAGCCATGAAGCCTTCCCATCTTATTAAACATTTGGAAAAGAAACAGTGACAAAAAGGACAAAGATTTGGCATATTTTCAAACACTAAAGAATAAATTCAATCAGCGACCAATGATTTCCACTGTTTTTTCAAAGATGGGAGCCACAAATGTGGATGGTCTTGTGGCATCATACAACATAGCGAAGCTAATTGCAAAATGTGGTAAACCTCATCCGTGGATGAATCGTTGGTGCTTCCAGCTATTGCCGAAGTATTATCAACTGTGCTACATCAGGAACCATCAATGACTATCAAGCGTATTCCTCTTAGCAACAATTCCATGAGAAGGCGCATCGATGAAATGGCTTCAAATGTTGAGGATAAATTATGTTCCCTTTTGATATTGAAAGAAATCGCCTTACAAATTTATGAAAGTACTATATGCGGAAATGAAGCTTTACTTTTGAGGTACGTACGTTTCATCGACAAAAATGAAATACGAGAAGAACTACTTTTTGCTCTGGATCTACCGACAGATATCAAAGGTAAGACTATCTTCGACTGTGTCAAGGATAATTTTAATAAAAAGTCTGTTACCCTCAAAAACATTGTTGCTTGTGCTACAGATGGCGCATGTGCTATAACTGGCCAACATCGGGGATTTGACGCATTATTAAAGAGAGAAGTGCCACATGTTTTCACAGTACACTGCATTTTCCATCGGCAGCATCTGGTTGCAAAGAAACTTAGTGAAGCCCTCAACCATTCTCTACAAGTGGTGATTCATGGCGTAAATTATATAAAGAGACATGGTCTGAATGAATGACTTCTCCGCCAACTCTGTAAAGACAATGAAGATGAATTTCTGTAATCACTGATACACACAGAAGTGAGATGGCTCTTGAAAGGAAAATGCCTCAATCGTTTCCATGAACTGCTTGATTCTATCATCGAATTCCTACACAGAAATAATGAAAACCTTTGTATGAAAGCCGAAACCGTAAAACACAACTGTGCATATCTCGCGGATATTTTCGATAAGTGTAATTCGTTGATCATGCAGATACAAGGAGATAATGTGAGTTTCATAAAAGCAAGGAATGCTGTTACATCTTTTATTGTGCAACTTGATCACTTTCATCGGAATATCAGTTGTTGTGAGTTTTACCAGTTCCCAAGTTTAAACAATATCGCGGAGGATGTTACTGATGATCAATTACTTAACTACTCAGCTCACATTTATGCACTGCAGGATGATATGAAAATATGATTTGCTAATCTTATCGAGATGGAGATCCGTACATGGCTGGCTGACCCCTTTATCTCATAAGCAGAAGAAATGGACATTCGCCTTCAGGAAGAAATGATAGAGCTCCAAAATGACACTGCAATGAAAGTTTGGTTTTCGCAAATGGGTGAGCTTTTTATTTGGATTCAAGATGCCACCCGATGTCGTTTCCTGCTATTAAGCGAAGAGGCAAAGCAGTTTGCACGACCATTTCCTACCTCTTATTTGGTTGAGAAAGGGTTCAGTGCCAGTGCCATCACTAGAATACAAGATAAGACCCGCAATCGCATGGATGTTGTTCAGCGTGGTGACCTGAGCTTGCTTTTGACAAAAATTGAACCAGTTGTATATGATTTAGCAAGACAACATGAACCACAAGGATCATATTGACTATTTTGCTATCACAGACTAAATTTTATACAGTGAACCAAATATAGGTAGACAGTATGCACGGTAATAAATGATAACATTTAGTTTTTGTTGTATATAAAACATTTCACAAAAGTTTTCCGTTTTCAGCACTGCAGTGTATTGCAGTTATATGTGCAAAAATAGACTTTGGTGATTTGGGGGCATTGCATGATTTCAAGGATAAGAAAGGGGCGTTGAATACGGAAAGATTGAGAAACACTGCTCTAGGGCATAAGAATAAGAGGTGAGATGAGAGAAAAAGCACGTTATTATGGTCAAGAGCATACAGCCTGAAAGAGTGGTGGAAGCAGACACATTAATAACATTCAAAAGGAAATTGTGTAAGTATTTGAATAAAAGCTACAGGATTCATAGGTGAGGTACTAATTGGATAACTCTTTCCATGAGTTTGCAAGGGTTGAATGGCCCCCTTTTGTGTTGCTTTGAACTAATAACCCACAACCTTTGCTGCTTAAGTGGAACAAACCCAGTTTGTCCAAACTAAATTCTTGCATTTTATTTCATTTAAAAGTCTAATGCCCATATGTATATAAATTCACCAAAGTTGCAGTTACCCAGTACCACTTCAATTTATACTGATCTTGTAAAACTAAATACTGTACACTGTTGTGTCCCATTAATGAAACTGGTGTTCTAAGGTTGCACCAAGATCTTCTTAGCTAATGCTGTTTCAGTTGCATTTGTTATTTTTACTGCACTATCACCAACTTATTCAATTTAATCTTATGATATCTGTACATAATTACTGTTACTTCCCAGACAGTTACTGTAACTTTGCACGATTTCTGACTCATCATTGGCAGTACCATTTGTAACCACATGGTGGAAGACTTTTCCAACTGATCTTAAAATACTAAATTATGATCAACATATTCACATTACAGTACATGTTCTCGTTGAGATACAGTAGAAGGAGCAGCTTAATTAAAATCCTAAATGGCAAATGTAAGTTTTTTAAATCACAGTGGCTGTAAATAAAGTTTTCTCACTTGTTTATGGATATGCCCAAACAATTAAGTTCAATTTCGAATCGAGCCCTTCAAACTTTACAATATGTGAGACGGAGTCTTACATTTTTAGCTAAATCCAGAGTTGCATTGAGATTTCTGGAGGGCTTTTCACTGCGAGGCTTAACAAGTTCTCTCATGGTATCTTATCAAACCTGCTGCATTAATAATTTACCTCACCCCTATGGCATCTTTCAGGACTGCCTCCAGCCCCAGCTCACATCTGCTATTCTCAGAACCACAAGCCACCCTGGACCAAGGTTACCATCTGGGTCAGGGCAGTCCTTATTAGTTCCTGATCAATGGTTGACTATTAAACTGCGCTCTGGATAATTGAGGATGGACAATGAATGCTGGTCTCACCAGTGACATCCTCATCGTATGAATGAATAAAAAAAGTTGCTTTACAGTTTTATTAGAGACACGCATTACATATTTTCTACCTCCCATCATATACAGACAGATAGTCAGTCCCATATTATATGATAGTCTCGATTAATACCCATCAATTGAATGTAGCACCCTAGCCATAGACAATTAATAGTGCAACTAAAGATGCATTTGCCTACTGTACCACAGGAAGATCTGATGGGGAAGGGAAATATTATTGAATATTGTCTATTAGTACTAATGTGGATACTTGTGACTTCCTCATAGGCCATAGGAAAATGATTGCTCTGTTTGATCTTTTTTTTATTCAATCATGCAATATGGACTTCTCTGGCTGGATCAGCTTTTATTGCCCATCCCTAATTGTCCAGAGGACAATTAAGAGTCAACCACATTGCTGTGGTTCTGGAGTCACATGTAGGCCAGACCAGGTGATGATAGCAGATTTCCGTCTCTAAAAGACATTAGTGAACTAGATGGGTGGTTTTTCCTAATAATTGACAATGGTCATCACTAAATCCTTAATTCCAGATTCTTTATTGAATTTAAATTCCATCATGTGTCATGGTGCATTTTGAATCTGAGCCTCCAGATCTTTAAATGAGCTGCTGGATTAATAACCTAGTGACAATACCACGCGGCCATTGCCTCTCTAATAGCAGAGCAAACAGGTCTCCGTAAGAGAGGGTATGCAATTTGTAAATACTGTACAAAGAAGAGAGATAGAGATACGTAGAAAACCTTCCACATATATAGATTAAGGTCGCCTTGACTGCCTAAATTTATATGGATCTGGATAGAGACATTTAAATTAAATACAGAAATGCACAAGAACATTGAAATAGTTTGATACAGAGATTTAGGTAAATAGTTGTCCTTGGCAACTATTGGAGATGACCTATGTTAGCTTTCCATTTAGGTTATAAATAACAATACAGAAAATAGAATTGATAATTTGATAAACAAAGTAGTTTCCTAGCTTTCTTGTGGAATATGCTCACTCTGAAGCTTTGATCTCTACATCTCCTCAGTGCACTGTGCAATCTGGACCAACATTAGATTATTAACATACCTGAGGAAGTTGAGACTGCAAGTTCAAAATGAAGCATTAGTAACAATTTCATTGTTAACTGGCTGCAAAACATCACTAAACCATTGGTGAAGCCCTTTCTCAGAAATCTGTGATAAAGGTAAACCATTAATCGAACCTAATAGACTTGACATGAAAGGGTAACCACCACGTCCTCAAGAACAAGTAGGTTGGGCAATAAATGTTGAACAAACCATCAACGGCCAGTCAAAAAAAAGTTACATTGGCATATGCCAGGCCTTTGTTCTTGGGTATTCTCTGCAGGTTCTCTTTTTGTCTTTCAGCACATTTTGTCTGAAAGATAGATTAGATATTGACAGTTTTAATTTACAAACCCCACATTGGAACTTCACCATATTGTCTAGGCATTTCCAAGAGAATTCTCCATTTGTGGAAATGCTGTTATTTGAATCAGATATTAACACAAGGCCCGGTCTGCCCAGATGAGGTGGATTTTAAAGAGCCCATGATGCTATTCAAAGAAGACCAGGAAACTTTCTAGAAGTTTACTGGCTGACATGCCTCCTGATCCAATGTCACAACAAGTTTACCAGTGATTTATTTCACTTGCTAACTGTGAGAGTTTGCAGTGCACAAATTGGCAGCTGCGCATACCTACACAACAAAAGTGATTGTTGTTCAAAAAATGACTAATTATCCATGAAGAATTTGGAATGTCTGAACAATCCTATGACTGTCATCAATCTGCAATGATCATTGCTATAATATTTACAATACAAATCTGTTGGCAGCTGCATAGTTGCCTTAATAGATCCCAGCTTGCCAAGAGATGGAGAGTGAACCTAAAGATATTGTATCATTGCCATATATAGTTAGATTTCATCTGAATCATTCTCTGTAATATCACAAAATACAAGAAAGATATAATTGTCCTTTACAGAGGACTCTGGACTCATTCCTGAGGAAAAATTTAATTTCTGTGTTTAAGTAAGTTCAAAACAGAAGTTAGTAGATTTCAAACACTAAACGACATCAAGGAATATGGAAATAGCACAGGAATATGGCAGTGAGGTAGATAATCAATCATGATCTAGAACATTGGAGGAAGTTCAAGGGCCTGAATGGCCTACTTTTCTTCCTGTGTTCCTAGCTGAACTTTTCAAGATTATGAAGGGAATTTTCAAAACTGATGCAGGTTTATTTTGGTTCATTACTGTGAAGGAACTCGAAAGGACATTGGTTGAAAATTAAGAAATTAGAAGCAAAACAAACATCAGGGATACTTTTATTAATTTAGGAAGCTTGTCGATGTGGATGTCAAGAGGCAATATAGTGGCTTGGAGTTTGCTGTCAGTGGAGAAGCAATAACTTTTGTTGCAGATCTGAAAACAAATTACAAGTTGCAAGTCAGATCACAAAATCCAGTGACTGAAAATATTGTTATCATTGGAACCACCAAATCTGCTCTGCTATATTTGTGATAGAAGAATTGAGGAAATTGTTTAAAGGTAGATACTGGAATTGAAAATGAACATTTACACTCTAATGCCCCTTCCTCATCTTTATAAAAGAAGATAGTTATAAGAGGACCACAACATTTTATTCTGACTGGAGTTGTCAGTTGCTGGACTGTGCTACCATCTAGTGTTCACATTCCCACTGTGCCATGCAAAATGCCTAATTATTGTTAGCAACAATATCATTTCTATACTGTGAACAAATGTTGAATATTAAATGCATTGCAAAAACAGTCAACACTGGTTCCCTAAATAATGGCAATAAAATTCAGTTTATTATCTTTATACAAGGCATGTTTTAAAAAAAACACTACAGATGCTAGAAATATACTGAAAGGATCTGGAAAGGGAAAATAAATAAATGCTTCAATTGTAACCCTTCATCAGAAATTATAACTGAGAGACAATATAAAATCTGCTCTTCAGAATATAACCTCTGCTCTACTAAGTTGTTCATACATGAAGAGTATGCAGATTAATTTGATCTTAGAGTAGGATAAAAGGTTGGCACAACATCAAGTGCCAAAGGGCCTGTACTGTGCTGCACTGTTCTATGTTCTATATAGTGAACAAAAACATGTAAATCAGCTAACATTAAAATCAAGATCAAATCACCTGTAGCAATAAAACTACTGAACAAACTTTTAACTTTATTTTACATTATGTATAACATACTGTAAACAAAATACATTTTATCAAACAATGAATGGAATTATTGTTCTACAATATAAATTTAGCTGATTTTAATTTTCCTGCCACTCATGCCTTATGAGACATCAATACAATTAATGGTTATAAATTGTAAACTGAGACAGGTAGAAGGATATATTTAGATTGTAGAGAAGAACACAGCTATTTCAGAGCAGCCTGATAGTGCTTCCAGTTCAATGTAAGCAACCAATAAGACACAGACTTTAAAGGCCATTGCTTGTGTATGGATTGCTTAAAGTCCAGTTATATTGTAAAATTTAGGTTTATTAATATAAAATCAAACTCGTAGCATACAGAGCCTTTAGAGAGAGAAGGCAAAAGGGTTCAAAAAGTTATCAGAGACTGTGAAAAAGACTGGCATGGGACATACTGGCAAGTAATAAAGAATGATTAAAATTTTATAATAATATATACATTTATAAATAAATAAAATGCAAGGAAGAATGCAAATGGAGAAGAAAAGTTCATATTCTTATGCAGAATAAAAATATGAACTGTAAGAAATAGGGCTTTTAAGACTATTATAAAATTAGCAGGCATAATATATAGAATATTATTGAATTAGCAGGTATAATATTACAGAATATTGTCAAATGTTATTGAATTAGCAGGTATAATATTATAGAATATTATTGAATATTATCAAATTAGCAGGCATAATATTATAGCATATTATAGCATTAGCAGGAACAATATTGCCTGAGACAAAGTTGTGTGCTTTCTGTTTTTGTCATTTCTACAGAAAAGACATTCTTAAAAATCAGGGACTAAGGTGATTTTCACATTCCTGATGAGTAGCACAGAGTCTGCTGTGCCCTATATATTCTCTCTTCAATACAAGTATCTGGTGATGGCGAGCAATTGGATCTCAGCATGTGGTAGCTAAAAAGGTAACTTTCAGCTAAAGTGACAATAGAGAGAGGTGATCATCCTGACTTCTTGGAAACCAGGTTAGAATCATTAAGCCAAGCCATTGCCACTGGGTCACCTACCAGCTCTTTGAAATAAAGTATAATAATGAATGCTTGGAGGCAGGGAAGCAGACCTCAAGGCAGCTGCCTTCTCAAGATGAATGAAGACTAGGCCTTTTCTAACAGGAAAATAGAACTTCCAAACATTTAGGCAACTGAACAGAACTCAACTGCTATCAGTTACACAGATCAATAGACTTTGCACCATCTATTCATACATCCTGTAAAGTCAATAAATCACTACAACTTTCAAAAGAACGATTGGTGTCAAGCTCCTCGCAATCATTAATGTCAGGGCTTTACTACTTTACAGAAAGCTTCAAAGAATCTTTCAATAGTTTCCTTTGTCCTTGGGATGTTCCTTATTTGGAGAGTTGAGAAAAGAGGGTATAGCAAGGGAACTGCATTTTGCTTTGATGGACACAGCATCCAGTCAATCAAAGTTGATTTTTGCCTGGACACCTGTAGAATGCTGGCTTTAAGAAGGACATTAGCATTTGCTTGACAGTCATCCCACTGAAAACAGAGTATGTGAGTAAGGTATTGCTAATGGAGTTCTTTTATTGCTCTTATTTATGGGCAGCACGGTGGTTAGCACTGCTGCCTCACAGCGCCAGAGAATTGGGTTTAATTCCCACCTCAGGCGACTGACTGTGTGGAGTTTGCACATTCTCCCCGTGTCTGCATGGGTTTCCTCCAGGCGCTCCAGTTTCCTCCCACAGTCCAAAAATGTGTAGGTTAGATGAATTGACCATGCTAAATTGCCTGTAGTGCTAGGTGCAGGGGTAAATGTAGGGGAATGGGTCTGGATGGATGCGCTTCGGTGGGTCGGTGTGGACTTGTTGGGTCAAAGGGCCTGTTTCCACACTGTAAGTAATCTAATCTATTATACAGGTGGACAGTTCAGCTCTCACTAAATTTACTGTGACTGTCCCTCAACTCAAGGATGAATTCTAATCAAAGTCACCAGTTTGGGGATCCAAGATGGCGGCGACCCAGTAAGACTGAGTCTATAGTGCTCCTCCCAAGACTTGGGCACAGTGGGTCACCTACCCCCTACCAAGCTTACCAAATCATTTATAAATCATTTATAATAGTTTAGTAACTGAATTAGTGGTGTAATATTATATTTAAGCAACTTTATCCTAAGTTAAAATGACTAAAGGGAAGGGAGCCCGCAGCTCTCAGCAAGCAGGAACCCCTCCCCCACACTCTCCAGCTGCAGCAGAGGCGTCCACAGCCGCCCCGGGGGACTTACCAACAGTAACAAGCCTTGCAGAAATGCTTTCCAAGCTTGACTCGAAGATTGATGCCTTTATCGTCGAATCCAGGAATCGTTGGGAGTCGCTCTCGGCCGCGCTGAAGAAGCACGACCGTGAAATTGATGAAATTCAACGCCGAGTCGGAGGGGCGGAGCTAAAGGCCGCGACCTCGGAGACAACCGCTCAATCGGCCGTGGATCAGGTCCGGACTCTCGAGCAGCGAGTCCGGACCTTGGAAAATCATGTTGACGACCTCGATAATCGAGGTCGTCGAAAAAATATTCGTTTGCTGGGCCTTCCCGAGCAGGAAGAGGAAGGCCAGCTTACAGCATTCCTGGAGCAGTGGCTGCCACAACTTTTAAATCTGCAAGCTGGATCAGGCCAGGTAAGGGTGGAATGGGCCTACCGGGTAGCAATACGCGGGCCCGGCTCGAACCAGCGCCCGCGCCCGGTCCTGTTCCGGCTGCAGAGCTACAGGGAGAGGCAGATACTCCTAGAAGCCTCTAGAAATCTCGGAAAAGACCCCCAAGCTATGATCTACAAAGGATCCAAGATCATGCTATTTCAGGACTTTTCCCCGGCTCTGGTTCGAAAGAGGAAGGCATTCGACGAGGCGAAGAAGCGTTTAAGGGACTTAAATGTACAGTACTCCTTACGCTACCCAGCGATGTTACGCTTTAACCATGAAGGATCTGTATATAACTTTGGATCACCAGAAAAGGCTAAGGAATTCTTGGACTCTCTTAGATAAACTGTAGGACATAATGGATGTTGGTCTGCCTTCCCCCCCCGTTTTGGTTTATATCCCCTCCCTTTTTTTTTCTTTTCTTACCTTATTGCTTAATATTATTATGGGGGGTGGGGAGAGGGATTTGATTTTCTCCCCCCCCCCCCCCCCTTGGAGTTGTTTTCTGTTATTATTTTATGTATATATGAGGGGTGTATGTATATGTGTGTGTGTGTATGTATGTATATATATATATATATATATATATATATATGTATGTGTATGTATATATATGTATATATAAGCTGGGGGATTTGGTTAATGTGGGTGGGGGGAGGTGGTTACCTTATTCGATTTTACCTCTGTCTTTAGGAGCGGGGTTGTTTTTCCCTTCGTTATTTTGTATTATCATATTTAATTATTATTTGTTGAACTGGTAATTTTATAGTTATATGTTTATATGTGGTATAAACATATATACCCAGGTGTTGGTAGGGGTGGGGATGGGGTGCTCACTGTTAACTCTAGCTTTGTATTATATTTGAATTTTCCTCACTTTATTGAGGAGTGCCTGGGTCAAGGGTGGGGCATTGGTTGGGAGAGGATATGAGGGATTTTTGGAGAGGAAGTGATGCCCCCTGGGAACAAGGGGGAAAGTCTCCACTTAGATACGTTTTATATTTTTTTTATTTAGAAATAGTTTTTTACTGTATTGTTGTGGGTGTATTAAAGAGGGTTTATTTTTGTAAATTTTACATGTTCCATGCCCGGGATGTTCTGGATGGGGCTCCCCCTCCCGAAGGGTCTCGGATTGGCCCAGAGGATTATGGTTGATCAATCGGTTAAGTGGTGCACCTGGAATGTCAAGGGGAGTAATTCACCACTCAAAAGGAAGAAAATATTATCAAATCTTAAGAAGGAAAGAGTTGATATAGCTCTCCTACAGGAGACGCATCTGTCAGATAAAGAACACTTGAAATTACGACAGGGCGGATTTGATCAGGCCTTTTTTTCTTCTTTTAGCTCAAAAAGCAGGGGAGTTGTTATTCTTGTTCGGAAGAATTTCCCTTTCAAAATCCTAAAGCAGATAAAAGACGAATCTGGACGATATATCTTGATTAAAGCTCTCATAAATGGAGAGGAATATGGGATTTTAAATTTGTACTGCCCCCCGGCACACCCCTTTAAATTTATAACGGAAGCCTTCTCAAAATTGATGGCTTTTGATGCCCGTCATATAATTATAGGGGGAGACTTTAATTGTATTATGGATCCGGAAATAGACAGGATTCCCAAGAGTACTGCAGGAGTATCTCCCAGATCTAGACAATTGATGGATCTGAACAAAGAATTAGGATTAGTAGATGTATGGAGATGTCTTCATCCACAGGGTAGAGATTTTTCTTTCTACTCTAATCCACATAAATGTCATACCAGAATTGATATGTTTTTTGCCCCCTCAATTTTTTTAAATTCCATATCATCCTGTAAAATAGGTAATATAGCAATTTCTGACCACGCTGCTGTATATATGGAAACTAAGGCGAAGAACAGTGGGACATCCCCTCGGCATTGGCGTATGGACCCCTTCTTAATGAAAGATAGTAAATTTGTAAAGTACTTCTCTCAAGAATTTAAAACTTTTTTAGAAATTAATTCAGGTACAGCTAGCAACCCGTCAATGATGTGGGAGACCATCAAAGCTTACACGCGAGGCTTGATCATCTCCTACTCAGCGACCCAGAAGAAATTAAAAGGAGAACAACAGCGTTTGCTTGAAACCCGCTTAAAAGCGGCTGAAACAGCATACATTGATAGACCCTCTATTATTAAATTGCAAAGGATTACAGCTCTTAGGACAGCTCTAAATACTACACTTACTCAAACGGCTAAGAGGGAAATATTATTTGCAAAGCAAAGATTATATGAATATGGCGACAAACCGGGTAGATACTTAGCATTTCTTGCAAAGAAAAAAAAGGCCCCTCAGACTATAATGTCTATCAAGGAAAGTACGGGTATTTTGACTCATGATCATAAAAAGATTAATGCGACCTTTAGAAAATTCTATTCTGAGTTATATAAATCACAGGATTGTGAAGATAGGGCGAAGAGGATGCAGTCATTTTTTAAAAATTTGACTTTTCCAGACCTAACTCCGGAACAAGTATCGGTCCTAAATGCTCCTCTTACACCCCAAGAAATAGTTGATGCAATTAGGCACCTTCAAAATGGTAAGACGCCGGGCCCAGATGGCTTTCAAGCTGAATTCTATAAAGAATTTACAGAAATACTGGTTGGTCCACTTATGCACATGTATAACTATGCATATAGTCAGGGCTGTCTCCCGCCTTCGCTGAAAGAGGCAAATATCTCTCTTATCCTCAAAAAAGGAAAGGACCCAGAAGATTGTACATCATACAGACCAATATCCTTGCTAAATGTAGATTTTAAAATCCTCTCTAAAACATTAGCACTGAGATTAGAAAGGATACTGCCACATATTATAAAGGAGGATCAGACGGGGTTTATTAAGGGCCGTAGATCATCCAATAATGTTAGAAGGGCTCTGAATATGATTCAAGCTTGTCATCAGGGAAAGATACCAGGAGTAGTGGTTTCATTAGACGCGGAAAAGGCATTTGATAGGGTCGAATGGTCATATTTGTTTTACACATTGGAGAGGTTTGGTGTTGGACAGGTGTTTACCAAATGGATCTCAACATTGTATAGTGATCCCAAAGCAGTTGTGGTTACCAATGGATTAGGCTCGGATAGCTTCAGTGTGGGTAGGGGCTGCCGTCAGGGATGTCCCCTCTCACCATTGTTATTCACGCTAATAATTGAACCACTAGCAGAAGCTATACGAGCTGATCCTAATATAGTGGCCCCAAGGATTGGTACAGGTAAACATAAAATTACCCTTTATGCAGATGATGTTCTTCTATTCCTCAGTAACCCTTTGATGTCCATACCCCGCTTAATCCAAGTTATTAATACATTTAGTGCATTCTCAGGCTATAAAATTAATTTTTCAAAATCGGAGGCTATGCCAATGGGTGGCCTTGCTGTGATACCCCGCTTAGCGGACGGTTCCCTTTTTCCCTTTCGCTGGTCCCTGGAGGGTTTCTTATATTTAGGCATTTTTATTACTCCAGTATTTGGTCAGTTGTATAAGGCTAATTTTGTGAATTTATTGGAAAGGATAAGGCAGGACCTCCAGCGATGGGGAGACCTGCCAATTTCCTGGCTGGGTAGAATAGCATTAATCAAAATGAATATCCTGCCCCGTCTCCTATATCCTATGAGAATGCTTCCGGTGATGCTGCCGAGGACAGCTTTATGTAAATTATACGGCTGGCTGAGTTCCTTTATCTGGAATTATAGGCGGCCCCTCATTAAGCTGAAGAAGCTACAGCTTCCACAGGCAAGGGGTGGATTGGACTTCCCAGATTTTAGGAAATATCAATTAAGTTCCCTATTAAGTTATATAGCTGATTGGGTCTTGTCTGATCCACAATCAATCTGGTTGGACATCGAGGCTTCTCAAGTAAAATACCCACTTATTAACCTTTTATTCTCAGACAAGAGGAAAATCATTACAGATCACTGTAAAAACCCTATAATACTAAATACAATCAAGGCTTGGAATATAATGCGGCAAAATGAGGGTAATTCACATAAAACATCCCCCTATGCACCGATAGTGGGAGCATGGGGATTCCAACCGGGGTTAACAGATGCCACTTTTAAACTCTGGAGAGCCAGGGGTATCTCATGTCTCGGGGATTTATTTAAAGATGGGGTCCTGATGTCTTTCGGACAGCTGCGTCAGAAATTCGGATTACCCAATGGAGACCTCTTTCGATACTTCCAAATTCGAGATTTTATACAGAAGAAGACTACGTTATTAGATAGTCTTTATAAATCCGATAGAGAATGTCGTGTCCTACGACCAGTGGGGGTATCTTCCGTCAGTAATATTTATCATTTGCTACATGATGAAGTATCGGGAGATATGGATAATCTGCTTAAAACATGGGATCAGGATCTGGGACTAGAAATCTCCACAGAAACGTGGAATGATATCTGGGAAAATGCTAGAAGAATTACTATTTGTAACAGAACCCAGGCTATCCAGCTGAAGATACTTCATAGGGCCCATATAGCACCGGTTCGATTGGCAAAATTTAAGGCAGGAGCATCTCCAATGTGTCCTAAATGTAAAATAGAGGTGGGCACTCTTGTACATTGCTTATGGACCTGTCATAAGATCCGTGGATATTGGACTAAAGTAGCAAGTACCCTGACAGAAATTTTAGGAACGGAAATAAAAGTGGACCCCGTATCTCTCCTATTGGGCTTTTCGAACTTTCCCTCCCTGGACACGTACGGGAAGAGACTATTTTCTATTCTTTCTTTCTGTGCAAGGAAAAATATTTTGATGAATTGGGTGGCGGAGGGCCCCCCTGGACTTTCAAATTGGCACAGACTAATTATGGAATGTATTCCCCTTGACTTCCTTACAAACATGGTGCACCGAAAGACCGAATTATTTTATAAAATATGGCAGCCCTTTTTGAATTACATAAATACAGATATTTCGGCTATCCTAACAAGGGCTTTTATTTAATTGAGACTACAGACCTGGCTGGTCCGCGGCCCCTCGGGGGAGGAATCCCGCACGAATACGGGTTTATCATATCTGATGTTAACACATCCCGAGCATGTAAGAGACTTAAATATACACCCTGGTTAGTTGTAGGTTAGATTAGTAGATAGTTGAGTTTTGTCTGTTTGTTCTTTTTTGTTGTTTTTTTTTCCGGTTTTTTTTTTGTTGTTTTGTTTTTTTTTGTCAAATTTTGGCTATTGTATATTTGAGCTAATTGTATATCAATGTTTATATCTGAGAGTTTTGTTTATTTTTGTAAACTTGTAAAAATGTTAAATTTCTAATAAAAATATCTATATAAAAAAAAAGTCACCAGTTTTATCTATGGGTTTTCATGTGATTGAACAGGTTGTTTCTCGACCTGTAGATCTTTGGGTACATGGTGCCTGAAGTGCAACATTTGCTTCCCTTTCTTTCCTTCTCTGCTGCCACTCTGTTTCAATATTAGAGCATTTGCACTTGAAAGCATGATGCAGCTCGATGGGTGAGTCGTTGGAAATTTAAACAACGGGTAGAAAGTTCCTCCCAGTCATTAATGTCAATGCTGCTGCACTTCAAGGAGAGCTTCAGAATATCTCTGAAGGATTTTCTTTATCTTATCCTGAACTTTGGGGAATTGAGAATTGGGAGCAGAGTCCAATCCATTGGAAATGCTTTCCAACAGTCCTGCCTGACTTGCAACAACTGGCTTCAAGAAGGACAATAGTTTATACTCACACTCAGTCCTTCCACTGAACCCAGAAAATGTAGCAAAAAATGTTGCTGGTGGAATTTCTCCACCTCCCTGTGTCCCTGATACACAGACCAGGTCTTACAGCACCAGAGGAGTGTTATAATGAAAATTGTTCTGTATCCAATAATTTTTGTTGAGTTAGAATATAGAACTGTACAGCAGGCCCTTTGGCTCATCATGTCTGTGCCAACAATGACGCTATTCTAACTAATCCCATCTGCCTCCACATGGTCCATATCCCTCTATTCACTGCATGTTCATATGTCTGTCTAAATGCCTCTTAAAGTTTGCTATCAGATCTGCTTCTACTACCTCCCCAGCAGCACATCCCAGATATCTACTACATTTCCATAAAAAAAAACTTTCCTCACACATTTTCTTAAACACTTCCCCCTCACCTTAAACCTATGCCCTCCCAGTATTAGAACATAGAACAATACAGCACAGAACAGGCCCTTTGGCCCTCGATGTTGTGCTCACCTATGAACTAATCTAAGCCCATCCTCTTACGTTATCCCATCATCATCCATATGCTTATCCAAGGACTGTTTAAATGCCCCTAATGTGGCTGAGTTAACTACATTGGCAGGCAGGGCATTCCATGCCATTACCACTCTCTGAGTAAAGAACTGCCTCTAACATCTGTCTTAAAACTATCACCTCTCAATTTGCAGCTATGCCCCCTTGTAGAAGCCGTCATCATCATTCTAGGAAAAAGACTCTCAATGTCCACCCTATCTAATCCTCTGATCATCATTTAATGTCTCTATTAAATCCCCTCTTAGCCTTCTTCTCTCCAGTGAGAACCGACCCAAGTCCCTCAGGCTTTCCTCATAAGACCTTCCCTCCAGACCAGGCAACATCCTGGTAAATCTCCTCTGCACCTTTTCTTATGCTTCCACATCCTTCCTGTAATGGGGCGACGAGAACTGCACATAATATTCCAAGTGAGGCCGCACAAGGGTTTGTACAGTTGCAGCATGACATCACGGCTCTGGAACTCAATCCCTCTCTAAATAAAACCTAATACACTATATGCCTTCTTAACAGCACTATCAACCTGGGTGGCAATTTTCAGGGATCTATGTACATGGACACCAAAATCCCTCTGCACATCCACACTACCAAGAAACTTTCTATTGACCCAATATCCTGCCTTCCTGTTATTCTTCCCAAAGTGAATCACCTCACGTTTATCTGCATTGAACTCTATTTTCCACCTCTCAACCCAATTCTGCAGTTTATCCAAGTCTCCCTGCAACATTCTTGCACACTGTCCACCATTCCACCGACTTCAGTGTCATCTGCAAACTTACTAACCCATCCACATATGCCTACTTCCAAGTCATTTATAAAAATGACAACAGCAGTGGTCCCAAACAGATCCTTGTGGCACACCACTAGTAACTGGACTCCAGGCTTAGTATTTTCCATCAACCACCACTCGGTGCCTTCTTACAGAAAGCCAGTTTGCTAAATCACCCTCAATCCCATGCCTCTGCATTTTCTCCAAAAGCCTACTATGTGGAACCTTATCAAAGGCTTTACTGAATTCCATGTATACAATGTCAATTGCCCTACTCTCATCCACATCCTTGCTCACCTTCTCAAAAAAAATCTATGAGGTTTGTGAGACACAATCTGTCCTTGATGAAACCATGTTGATTATCTTCAATCAAATTGTTGCTTGTTAGATGATTAGAAATCTTAGCTCCTATAATCCTTTCCAAAAGCTTTAGTACAACAGATGTGAGACTCACTGGTCTATAATTACCTGGGTCATCTCTACTGCCCTTCTTAAACAAGGGTGTAACACTTGCAATCCTCCAGTCCTCTGGTACCAAACCTGTAGACAATGATGACTCAAAGAACAAGGCCAATGGCTCTGTCATCTACTCCCTAGCTTCCCAGAGAATCCTCGGTTAAATCCCATCTGGCCCAGTGGACTTATCTACTTTCACACCTTCTAGAATTGATAACACCTCTTCCTTACTAACTGTAGTCTTCACTACAATATTCTCCTTTTCCTGAGTGAAAACAGATGAGAAATATTCACTTAGTACCTCATAAAACATGGTTCCTTTAGCTTATCACTTCCTCCCTGCCTGACAGGGACATACCTATCAAGTTAAAAATCACACAACACCAGGTTATAGTCCAACAGGTTTATTTGGAAGCACTAGCTTTTGGAGCACTGCTCCTTCGTCAGGTAATTGTGGAAAATAATATTGTAAGATGCAGAATTTATAGCAAAAGTCTACAGTGTGATGTAACTGGAATTATATGAATGCACGAAGCATTAGACATAAGTTGGATGAGCTTGAGGCTCTTTTGGAAATTGGCAGATACGATATTGTGGGGATAACTGAGACGTGGCTTCAAGTGGACAGGACCTGGGAAATGAATATTCAAGGCTACACGTGCTATCGGGCAGAGATGGTGGGGTGGCCTTGTTGGTAAGGGAGGATATTCAGTCCCTTGCACGGGGGGACCTAGAGTCAGGGGATGTAGAGTCAGTGTGGATAGAGCTGCAAAATACTAAGGGTAAAAAGACCCTCTTGGGAGTTATCTACAGGCGCCCAAACAGTAGTCTGGATGTCGGATGTAAGTTGAATCAGGAGCTGAAATTGGCCTGTCGCGAAGATGTTACTACATGCAGGTAGACTGGGAGAATCAGGATGGTATTGGACCTCAAGAAAGAGACTTTGTGGAATGCCTCAGAGATGGATTCTTAGAGCAGCTGGTGCTGGAGCCGACCAGGGAGAAGGCAATTCTGGATCTGGTATTGTGTAACGAACCAGAATTGGTCAGAGACCTCGAAGTGAAGGAGCCATTGGGAAGTAGTGACCATAATATATTAAGCTTCAATCTGCAATTTGAGAAGGAGAGGGTACAGTCGGAAGTGACCGTACTTCTGTTGAATAAAGGGAACTATGGAGCTATGAGGGAGGAGCTGGCCAAAGTTCAATGGTGCAATACCTTAGCAGGGATGACCGTGGAGGAATAATGGCGGATATTTCTGTGTATAATGCAGAAGTTGCAGGATCAGTTCATTCCTAAAAGGAAGAAAGATCCCAGGAGGAGGCATGGGCGGCCGTGGCTGACAAGGGAAGTTAAGAAACATATAAAGTTAAAAGAGAAAAAGTATAACATAGGAAAGATAAGTGGGAAAACTGAGGACTGGGAAGCTTTTAAAGAGCAACAGAGGATTACTAAGAAGGAAATACGCAGAGGAAAAATGAGGTACAAAGGTAAACTGGCCAATAATATAAAGGAGGATAGTAAAAGCTTTTTTAGGTATGTGCAAGGCAAAAAAATGGTTAGGACTAAAATTGGGCCCTTGAAGACAGAAACAGGGGAATATATTACGGGGAACAAAGAAATGGCAGAAGAATTAAATGGGTTCAGATCTGTGTTCACTGGGGAAGACACAAGCAATCTCCCTGAGGTAACAGTGGCTGAAGGACCAGAACTTAAGCGAATTTATATTTGCCAGTATTTGGTGTTGGAGAGACTGTTAGGTCTGAAGGTTGATAAGTCTCCAGGGCGCTCAAGGAGGTGGCTTGGGAAATCGTGGATGCATTGGTGTTTATTTTCCAGAGTTCGATAGATTCGGGGTCGGTTCCTGAGGATTGGAGGGTGGCTAATGTCAAACCACTTTTTAAGAAAGGTGGGAGAGAAAAAGCAGGAAATTATAGACCAGTTAGTCTGACCTCAGTGGTGGGAAAGATGCTGGAGTCTATTATAAAGGATGAAATTACGGCACATCTGGATAGTAGTAACAGGATAGGACAGAGTCAGCATGGATTTATGAAGAGGAAATCATGTTTGACTAATCTTCTTGAATTTTTTGAGGATGTAACTCTGAAGATGGATGAGGGAGATCCAGTAGATGTAGTGTACCTGGACTTTCAGAAAGCTTTTGATAAAGTCCCACACAGGAGGTTAGTGAGTAAAAGTAGGGCACATGGTATTGGGGGCAAAGTACTAGATTGGATTGAAACACCTGATCAGCAGATCCAGACACTCTATACAATCAACACAGGAATTCTTGGACATCATCAGAAATATACACAGAGACAAGGAAGAAACCATGGTCTCATTCGATAACGGCACTGTTCACCTCTATTGACAAAACCCTAGCCAGAGAAACAATAGCCAACCTGCTGGACATACAGAACAGACAACAGGACATTGAACTTATCAACAAAGACGGCATACTCAAACTACTGGACCTGTGCCTCACAACACGCTTCACATTCAACAACCAAATATATGAACAAATCAATGGCACACCCATCTCTGGACTCATAGCAGAAGCGGTAATGCAAAGATTAGAACAAACAGTCTTACCGCAAATTCAACCCAAACTCTGGGTCAGATATGTGGATGATACCTTTGTAATTATTAAAAACACAGAAATAGAGAACACACACCGGATCATCAACGCCACACTCACAGGAATCCGATTCAGCAGAGAGGAAGAAAAGGACAACCAACTCCCATTCCTAGACGTGATGGTATAGAGAACACCGAACGGAGAATTCACCACAAAGGTATACAGGAAAGCCACACACACAGACCAAGTCCTAAACTACGAAAGCAACCACCCCAACACACATAAAAGAAGTTGCATCAAGACACTATTCAAAAGGGCCGCAACACACTGCAGTACACCAGAACTGCAAAAAGAGGAAGAAGAACACCTATACAACGTATTCGCCAAAAACGGATACCTGCGCAATTTCATCAACAGATGCCTATGGGAAAGACAACGGAATGAGGACATACCGCAACCCAAAGGACTAGCCACACTACCATACATCAAGAGCATTTCCGAACTGACAGCCAGACTACTGCGACCACTAGGACTCATAACAGCACACAAACCAACAGCCACGCTCAGACAACTCACCAGAACGAAGGACCCGATACCCAGCATGAGCAAAACCAATGTAGTGTACAAAATCCCATGCAAGGACTGCACAAAACACTAGATAGGACAAACAGGAAGACAGCTAACGATCTGCATCCATGAACATCAACTAGCCACAAAACGACATGACCAGCTATCTTTAATAGCCACACACACAGATGACAAGCAACATAAATTCGACTGGGACAACACTACTATTATAGGACAAGCCAAACAGAGAACAGCCAGGGAATTCCTAGAGGCATGGCACTCATCCACAGATTCAATCAATAAGCACATCGACCTGGACCCAATATACTGACCACTGCAGCTGGCAGCTGGAACTGACAACTGGAAGCGGCAGATTCAAACCACTATAAATGCTAGAGGAAACATCACAGAAGCGCTTCACAGGAGGCTCCCAAGCACTGAGGATGTCACCCAGATAGGGGACGAAACGTCTGCAACACAAATTCCCAGTTCGGGGAACAGAACCACAACAACGAGCACCCGAGCTACAAATCTTCTCACAGACTTTGAACTGAAATTATATATTGAAAAAGACCCGGATTGTCTGTTGTATAATTTCAGTTACATCACACTGTAAACTTTTGCTATAAATTGTGTGTCTTACAATCTTATTCTCCACCATCACCTGATGAAGGAGCAGCGCTCTGAAAGCCAGTGCTTCCAGATAAGCCTCTTGGACTATAACCTGGTGTTGTGTGATTTTTAACTTTGAACAGCCCAGTCCAACACCGGCGTCTCCAAATCATGAATATCTATCAAGGACACATAGTATCTGTTCCTTAAACCAGCTCCACATTGCAATTGTCACTATCACCTGCATTTTGCTACCCTATTCTATTTCTCCTAAGCCTTGCCTAATCACATTATGTTTGTCCTTCTCCCATCTATGACTCTTGCCCTGTGGCATGTACGTATCCCTTTCCATCGCTAAACTAAACGTAACCAAATTATGGTCACTCTCTCCAAAGTGCTCACCTACCACTAAATCAAACACCTGGCCTCGTTCATTACCAAGCACCAGATCCAGTGTGGCCTCCCCTCTTGTCGGGCCTTTGACACACATTGGACAAAAGCTGCACACATTGGACAAAAGCTCCCCTCCGGCACACATTAGTCAAAAGCTGATCCATCTGATGGACTAGACTTGTCCAGTCAATGCTGGGGAAGTTAAAGTCCCCCATAATGACTACCCTGTTCCTTTAACTCCTACCCAGAATGGTTTTGCCAATCCTTTCCTCCACATCCCTGGAACTTTGCGGAGGCCTAGAAAAAACTCCCAGCAGTGTGACCACTCTTCTGCTGTTTCTAACCTCAACCCATACCACCTTAATAGGCAAGTCCTCGTCAGAAGTTCTTTCGTTATGTTGTCCATGACAAACAAAGCCACGCCTCTTCCTCTTTTACCATCTTCCCTGATCTTAATGAAAGATCTAAACTCTGGAACCTGCAACATCCATTCCTGATCCTGCTCTATCCATATCTCCAAAATGGCCACAACATCAAAGTCCCAGGTACCTATCCATGCTGCAAGCTTACCTACCTTACTCTGGATATTCCTGGCATTGAAGTAGACACATTTCAAACCAGCTTGCTGTCTGCCAGCACACTCCTGTGACCATGAAATGCTGTCCATGTCCTCCCTACTCACATCCTCCTGTGCATCGGACCTACACCACAGGCTCCCATCCCTCTGTGAGCTAGTTTAAACCCACCCAAATAGCATTAGCAAATTTCCCACCCAGGATATTAGTACCCCTCTAGTTCAAGTGAAGACCATCCTGTTTGTCAAGATCCCACCTTCCCCAGAATGAGCCCCAATTATCGATATACCTAAAACCAACCCCCCCCCCACCCCACCCTGCACCACCCCTGTAGCCATGTGTTTAGCTGATATCTCTCCCTGTTCCTTGCCTCGCTATCACGTGGCACAGGTAACAAACCAGAAATAACAGCTCTTTGATCTCGTTCTCAGCTTCCACAATAGCTCCCTGAAATCCTACCTTACATCCCTATCCCTCTTTCTACCTAAGCCGTTGGTACCTATGTGGACCACGACTGAGACATCACGGACCCTGGCACCTGGGAGGCCACACACCAACTGCGAGTCTCTTTCGTTCCCAACAAACCTTCTATCTGACCCTCTAACTATCGAGTCCCCAATGACTAACACTCTGCATCTTTCCCCCTTCCCTTCTGTGCAACAGGGACAGACTCTGTGCCACAGACCTGCACCCCAATTCACGCCCCTGGTAAGTCATCTCCTCCAACAGTATCCAAAATGGTATACTTGTTTTTCAGGGGAACAACCACAGGGATCTGCACTGACTGTTTTTACCCCCTTCTAACAGTTATCTAGCTTTCTTCGTGCCTAAGAGTAACTACTTCCCTGTAATTCTTATCTATCACAGACCCTGCCTCCTGAATGATCTGAAATTCATCCAGCTCCCGCTCCTGTTCCCTAATGCAGTCTTGGAGGAGCAAGAGTTGGGTGCACTTCCTGCAGACGTACTTGGATGGGACATTAATGTTGTCCTTCAACCTCAAATATCATGTAGGAGGAACATTCCTCTCCCTGCACTGCCATTCCTGGTACTTTCCTTATTAGAAAGTGAAAAAGAAGAGCTTACCTTCTCTTTGATATTTTCACTTTGGGTAAAAAGATGCTGACTATCCATTCTATCCATGCCTTTCATAATTTTAATTCCTATCAGGTTACCCCTTAGCCACCTACACTCTAGTGAAAACAATCCAAGTTTGTCCAACCCCTCCTTTTAAAGAATACACTCCAGTCTGAGCAACTTCATGGTAAACCCCTTCTGCATCCTCTCCAAAGCCTCCACATCCTTCCTGTAATGTGGTGACCAGGACCACACACAGTATTCCAAATATGTCCTGACCAAAAGGTCTTATACAAATGTAACACTATACATTCCTGTTGCATTTAACCTCCCAAAATGCACCTCACATTTGTCCCAATTGCCAACTTTTATATACAATGCCTCAACCAATGAAGACAAACATGCCATATACCTTCTTTACCACTTTATCCACTTCTGTTAACCTGACTTGGACTCCAGGATCCATCTGTATATCAATGCTGCTAAGAGTCCTGCCATTTATACTATACATTCCTCTTGCATTTGACCTCCCAAAACACATCACCTCACATTTGTTCCAATTAAATTTCATCTGCCATTTCTCCACCCAACTTTCCACCTGATGTATGCCTAGCTGCATCCTTTGATATCCTTCCTTACTAACTACAGCTCAATTTGTTGTGTCAACTGCAAACTGACTAATTAAACCACTGACATTTTCATCCAAGTCATTTATATTTTACAAACAACAGAGGTCCCAGTGCAGAACACCACTGGTCTCAGGTCTCTAGTCAGAAAAGCACCCTCCCAACTACTCTCTATCTTCTATGGCCAAACCAATTTTGTATCCATCTTGCCAACTAACCATGGATTCTATGCAATTGATCTTCTGGACCAGCCTACTATGTCAAATGCATTAGTAAAATCCAACAAGTAGGCAACATTCACTGTTTTACCCTCATCAATCATCATTGTCACTTCCTCAAAGAAGTCCAAGTTTGAGATAAGACTTCACTTGCATAAAGCCATACAGACTATCCTTAATAAGCCCATCCTTCTCCAAATGCAAATAGATCCTGTCCCTAAGAATCATTTCCAATAATTTCCCTACCAATGATGTAAGGCTCACCATCCTAAAATTTCCTGGATTATCCCTGCTGCACTTCTTGAACAAAGGGACCTTGCCAATAAGTTAAAGAGGATATAATGATCTCTGTCAAAGACACTTCAATCGCTTCCTGTGCCTCTTTCAGTATCCTGGAATAGATCCAATCAAGCCAGGAGTACTTATCTACCTTAATGATTTCAAGCCACCCAGCTCTACCCACCTCTGAATGTCAACATACCAACAAACCTCTTGCTAAATTTATCATCCATGGCTTTCTTCTTGATGAATACTGATGCGAAGTACTCATTAAAGATGTCACCCACTTCCTCTGTCTCCACACAAAATTCCCACCTATGTCTTACTTGGACTTACCCTTTTCCTAGTTACCCTCTTGCTGTTAGTTTACACATAAAATGCCGTGGCATTCTCTTTAATCCTAGTTACCAAGGATATGTAATGGCATTTTCTCGGCAGTTTAATTTATTTGAGTTATTTTCTGATTCCTTCATACTCAAGAGTCCTGTTTGATTTGTTTCCTAAAATTTACATATGCTTCATTATTTTTAACTGAACTTTTAACATCTATCATCAAAGGCTCGCAAATCTTGCTTTCCTTATCTTTCACCCTCACAGGATCACTGGCCCTGATTTCTGGTCAACTGGGCCAGTGATCCTGTGAGGGTGAAAGATAAGGAAGTCTCCCATATGTCAGATGTGAATTTACTATCAAACAACTGCCCACTTCAATTTTTCTAGTTTCTACCTAATACTGTTGTAATTAGTCTTCTCCCAATTTAGTACTGTCACCCAAGGATCCTTTTTCATAAAGATCTTAAAACTTGCGGAATTATGATCACTGTTCCCAAAATGATCCCCCCATTGAAATTTTGATCATCCGGCCAGGTTCATTTCCCAGTACAAGGTCTAAAATGGCCACTTCCCAAATTGGACTATTTTATATATTGTTTCAAGAATCCCTTCTGGATGCAACTAACAAATTCAACTTGAGAAAGTCTTTATTGTTAAACACGTACTGCAGTAGTTTATAGAATGTTGAGCTGGTATAGCCAATCTGATCTTAGATTTCCTCATAAACCGTAGTGTTTTAGAAGGTATGTGAAGTCTTCAACATATTCCAGAGTGTCCCCTTCAATATATTATGGGATGTGGGGTATATGACTTTTGTTTTAGTAACATTAAAGTCCAAGCCAGGTTTATTTTATACAGAACTGAAGAAATTGAGTGTTTGCAAATATGAAGCAGTGTTGTCAACAACACTGCTGCCATCTGCAAACTGTCAGTCAATTATCGGTACGGTGGTCAGTTTAGTTTTGGCACAGAGGTGAAAGACCTTTCTATCAAGGCAGTGTTTTATAGGGACCCCAAAAGGCTTTTGATGTTTGATGAGGCAAATATCCATTGTCAAGTGAATTGTAAACAGTGTTGGAGCTATCAAGCCTTGCTTGACTCCAGTCCAAATGTTTAAAGGTGCCTGGTTCAGATCTCCCACTTAAGACTGTTGCAATTATTCAGTTATAAAACAATTGCAGCATGGTGTTGAAATTATTAGACATCTAAATCAGAAGCACCTAATCCTCTACATCTTTGAGTCAGGTCTTCTGTTACTGTCCCTATATCAAAGCTCCATGTAGTAATTGTGACTGCAGCTCAGAAACCCAAATTTATCAGATTACAAATATGAACATATAATGTTCCAAACTTATCTTAGACTCCTTAGCATTTGATCTGTTTCATCCCTATTTCTGAACTACACTATTACATTCCTATTTATCTCTCCTAGCCCTCTGTGCACAGAGGTTTCTTCTTAATATTTCATGCTAGTACTCGCCTCTGTCAAATTAATTTAAATCCATGTGGACAGAATTAGTTCCGCTTCCCTGCAAGTTTCCAACTTAGATACACAAGGTAAAAGAAAATGAAATTGTGACATGACATTGTATTTTATTCTCTCAATTGTAACATACATAATTGTCTGAAATTTTATCGATCAACCTCAGTTTAATCATTCATGTAAAACGAACGTATTCATTTTAATTTAACATAGCACAAGATAAATAGATTGATGCAGCTATATGTTCACGTTTTCAATCAGTGCTGACAGCCCTTCTCAAGGTGCTTAAAATCTATCAATAATATACTTTGTAATGTCACCAGCATACAGTCTTACATACAACTAGTTTTTAAACATTGCACACAATAACTACAGTGTTTTTGTATAGGACTCATCCACTGTGAGGAATTTATCACAAGAGTTAACCAGTAGCCGTAGTCTTTAAACAATTATAGGATACACTCCCCCAGTCAGGAAATTAAGTGACAATATGATGATACGATATTTATAACCACTAAAGGAGATGGAGAATTTTTATCCATGCAATAAGAAAGAAAATATCAAAAGTTTATTTTCTAAAATAAATTAAAGCTCTTTGCACTATTTTAATATACTAGAGTAAAAATCTATAAAAAAACTAAAATAAGAGAAATACTGAAAATATTAAGTAGGGCAGGAAGCATCTGTGCAGACTGGAAAAGTTAACATTTTATCCCGACAACCTTTTACCAGAACTGGAGAAATTGGAAATGCAAGCTTGTTTTCAAATTGCAGCTAATGACAATTCTGTGACTCACAGTTACATTACTGCTAGCTTCTTGTTTCTTTACTTGACCCATACCACCTCCTTTTGTCTTGCACAATGATGCTTTAAGGCATTTAACTTTTCCTACCATCCTCCCTCTCAAAACGCTTAGCTTTTTTCTCTACACTCAAGTTTCTGCCTATGTACTTGCTTAGAATCTGTTTTTTTTTTAAAAAGTTCTGGGTCTGAGGACAAAAAGATAATTCAGTCTGGAAGATTTTTGTTCACTGTTGCTGCCTGACCTGTTGACTGTGGCCAGCATTACACTTTTATTTCAGATTTCCAGCATCTGCACTATTTTGCATTTGTCCTAAACAAGTTAATATGGATTTAATCCAAACCGAATCTGTATATTGGCAACTATTTTCACAACTAAAATGCCTGACAAAAAAAAAATCATCACTGTGGGCTCAGACTAAAAATACATCCTGTCAAACACCAATGTCAACAAGGTGGCTACAGTCATACAGATAATCACAAACTATCTGAGGAGAACAGTCAGCAATCTGATTAAAAGTAACAACAAAACTGCTTATTCCTGCATTTGGACAGACTGAAAAGGCCTTGGATTGGTCAAAGGATGGTGGCAAAGGACATCTCAGATCCTTGATAAAATAGCCAACCCACTGTAGCATAAATCCACCATGACTCACTAAGAGTACAGTTGCAATCAGATCTTCAACCTTATCTGAAATGCTATTATTTATATCATAGCTGCTGGAGTCCACACT
This sequence comes from Chiloscyllium plagiosum, assembly GCF_037043375.1. Taxonomy (NCBI): domain Eukaryota; kingdom Metazoa; phylum Chordata; class Chondrichthyes; order Orectolobiformes; family Hemiscylliidae; genus Chiloscyllium; species Chiloscyllium plagiosum. The sequence continues at coordinate 39,646,921 of NW_028270161.1, forward strand.
GTTGAGATCTTTGAGGGAACTGTGCATGTCTCCAGAATATTCAGCCATGGTTTCAATATGATCTGGTACAGTGTTAGCTTTTTTTGAATGTTGCACAACATGGTTACATAAATAATTGAAGAATTCCTTTGCCCGAACCTGAACCTGCAAAACAAACAAAACATCATTCAATATATAGGGAGAAACATTTCCGACTATTGGTCATCACCTGCGAAAGAAAAACTCACCATTACTGCTTTGGTAAATCCAAAAATTGAGGCTATGTCTGTTAACAATTGCAGCAGTGAGGCAATAATCAAAATATACTTTGGTGGTAAGGAACAGCCAGGGAACCAAAGACCGGTGAGCCTGACATCAGTGGTGGACAAGTTCTTCGAGGGGATTCTGAGACACAGGATTTACACATATGTGGAAAGACTAGAACTATTTGGGATTGTCAACATGGCTTTGTGCATGGGAAATTGTCTCTCACGAACTTGATTGAGTTTTTGAAGAAATGGTGAAGAGGACTGATGAAGGTAGAGTGGTGGACATTGTCTACAGGACTTCAGTAAGGTGTTCCACAAGCTTCTGTGTGGTACACTGATTAACAAGATGAGATCACATGGAATACACTGAGAACTAGCCATTTGGATACAGAACTGGCTTGCAAGTAGGAGACAGAGGATGCTGGTTGAGGGATGCTTTTCAGATTGGAGGCCTGTGACCAGCAATGTACCACAAGGATCGGTGCTGGATCCATGGCTCTTTGTCATTTATATACAATGATTTGGATTTGCGTATAGGAGGTATAGTGACTAAGTTTGGAAATGACACCAACATTGGGGGATGTAGCAGGCAGCAAAGGTTACCTCGGAATACAATGGGACCATGCGCAGAAATGCAACTAGATGGATTATTGTTATCCGGTTGGCATGGATGGGTTGGACCAAACACAAAAACACACACACACACACTTTTCGGTTATTTATTTCAAGAGCATATCAGGCATAACTATATTGATAGACTGCTATCAAATTAAATTTGAACTACACACATCTGTGAACATATATTCAACTCAGTAGCTTGGGTTACTGGTTAGTAGAATTGGGATTATTTTCATATCAGTTTGAAAAACAGAATGCTAGCATATTTAAAGGTAGGAAATCCTATGTAATGTAACATTGATTTCCAATTATTGAGCCCTGCAAAAACGTAACATGCAAATGTTGTAATAGGAATAGAGAACCCTCTGATTTGAGGTAGCAGTTTTAAAGAGCGGCTATTGAAATTCAACACTCATTTAATCCTACTCACTATGACCTATAAAATCAGAATAAGAAGCCTTGCCCATTGTGCTCATTGCTCATTCATACAATCCACTCTGACCAGGGCTGGAATATATTGACATCATCCATAATTTTTCAGCCACTTTTGCAAAATGGGTTTATAAAAAAATAATTTTGCTACATGAGAAAGACCATGCAATCCAATAGCTTTAAATTTTCTCACAAGCACAGCATAAGGTGCTAGGTTTGAAGTCATATGAAAATCAACAAACGTAATACCAGTAAGGCTCCCACTGGAGATTTTGTTCATTTGCAATCTCATATGAAAAGCCAAAACCTCTTTCATTTCTTATGAAACTGAAATTCAGACTGAGGCGTACATCTAGAACTTAAATTGTATAATAATGTTAGTGACCACAGGATTTCTCAAAGTTTTTGCAACATTGAAATGTAATTACTGCCATAAACCATAGAGAAACAAAACAATTTGCACACTGCTGTTCATGGAATATTGCAATGAGATATGACCAGAAAATCTATTTTTCTGATGTAAGTTAAGGGAACGTATATCAGCTAGGAAATTGAGAAGTCATTGTTCCTCTTAACAACTGCCATAGAATTTTTTTTACATTTACACAAGAAGACGGTTAAAGTTTCAATGAATGGGTAATGGGTAAAATAATTTTGAATAAATTTTAGGTGCAAAGCCTACTTGAATTTGATCAAAATTCTAATCTGAATCTGTGGAGATTAGGGATCCGTCACATCCGTCCATCATTCAATGACTTACTTCGTCCACAGTCTCTGCTCCTGGAGGAGTAAAAGCAGGGCATCTCTGCCCTGCAGCTTTTGCCAATGTTTTTAATTCACTTAGTGGTTTTCCTTCAACAATTCCATATTTCTAGGAACAAGAATAAAATTAAAGTTGCAAATATGTTGCTGTAATGTAAAATTGAAAAACTTATAATGCACTATTCTATTAACAATTGAATGTTGCACTTTATTTTGAAGAAATAGGACATCTAAATTAATTACTTCTTTTCACACGTTCACTTTTGTAAGTACGTAGCCTCATTTTTTTCCAATCAGGTCTTTCCCATTATTAATTAATTTGTCCACAGTAATGTGTGAACTACTACATACACTAATATCCTAAAATCACATCCTCCCAACTGAGCAGCAAAGCACTGTGGGAGAGTACCACCTTTAAATCCAGTGTAGGAACTAATGACAATTGCAGAACCAGCAAGAGGCAGGGAAATATTGAAAAGTGGCATTGCAGAACAAAATCACATTAGGTAAGTATACTGGTAAGCTATTCAAGTTGTATTATACTTACCATAAATGAATACTAAATCAATTAATACATATTAAAAGTGAATTCAGCCAAATTTTTGCCCACTCACTTAACCTGTATATATTTCTATGTCGACATTGTGTCATCCTCATCACTTGCCTTTCATCATTTGTGTCATCTTTCCACTAGTTACAGCTTGCCATCATCAAAATAACTCCCTTATCCCAACTCTCTATTAGATAGCCAATCTCTATCCATGCTAGTGTACTAGTCTCAACACTATGCACTCTCATCTTATTCAGCACCACTCAAACTACCTTATCAGACTCCTTTTAGAAATTTGGTATTAAGAATCTAGAAATCAGTGCCAGAGTGTGGTCCAGGCAGATTCAGTATGTCCCTCAAAAAAACTAACTTTGATGGGTGACTGGTGGCACAGTGAGACTCACTAAGTTGGTCTTGTGGTGAGCCAGTTAAGACAAAAACAGCTCCTTCTCTGCTGTTAACATGCCATGATTCTAATAGCTCTCCAGTGCTTCACTTTCAACCTCCTCAATCTTCAGGCTGTACTGACGATATACACCTATACTGGAACCAACTCTACTTAATTACTTCCCAAGTGTATTAAGCTTTGCACATCATATTTTAAAAAGGACAGAATCTATGACTTTAAAATAGGGACTGAACAATGTCTATAGGTCCTGTGTCAATGGCCTCCCATACCCTAACATTGCTCTCACTTTACTCAAACATCATACTCAGTTACTTTTTTGTGCAATACCATGGAGATTAAATGGCAATCAATAAACAAAAGTACACTACCCATAAGCTTCAAGTTCCTGAGCGTTCATAGAAAAACCCAGTCTTACCACAGAAAATCTGCATAAACTCATTGCAATTCTATACAAGCTGTTGTCTGTATGACCAAAAAAACTTTGCTATATATAGTTAACAAATAATTTAGTCAGCAAATTAAAGTCAAGTGTTTAAATTACTATTCTGTGGCCTATTGTCAATGGTATAGAGGCAGTTGTGCCAATCACAAACAAAACCAGTAAAAGAAATACTCATGGACTCATGATCAAAAACTGAATTCATAGAAATATATTCAATAGATACCTCATCAGGGTTTCTCAAAAGTTACTTATCTGTTGTACAATGTTAGGAATGCCAATTGCATTTTGTTTAAAATAAATTTACAAAGTGCAATGTACAATACACTGTCAGAAACAAAGTTGAGCAGATTTTCACCTGGTTAAGTGTAAACTTAAATGGCTACTACATTTTGATTTTCTCACTATTTGTTCAACATGAAAATCACACATTACTGTTGAAAAACTTCGAAGAGCTTTTAAGCTTCTGTATATTTTACTAGAATGCAGCAGACTGCATAACATTATGAATCATTTGAAAACTGCCTTTTAATTGCACTGCAATATAATAATGTAACTACAAAGTAAAAGACTTCTTCCAATTTGAAATTAGTTTCAGGCTTTGCGTTTTTTTTACTTGCAGCAAAAAGAGTGTGCTCTTTGTTAAGCGTATTAATATCAGCAAATATAAACTCAGTTTAAAATGGATCAAACAACAGATGTTTATTTATTGAAAACTGCATTTCACAGCTCAGAAATATTGTAGATAAATCAATATTAGAAAAATAACACACTGAAGCCTGAAATGTTTGAATATTTTAATTACTTAATGTGAAAGATTAATGTGATTTCATTACATAAAATATCACCTAAACAGAAAATACCCTTCAAAGTCTTCCGAACTGCCCTACTTCATCCCATCAAGGGTTAAGAACAACCAATTTAAATTCATTTTATAAACTTTGATGTAGAAAAACATCCCAAGACATTTCAGAGTATAGTAAAAGACTCATTTTAACAATGAACCATGGAAGAGGAGGAGGTCAAATAACCAAAAGCTTGGTTAAAGAACTAGGTTTTAAAAGAATATCAAAAGAGAAGAACCAAGGGCGCTGCTGAGACGGAATCTGGGAGTTGTTATCACAATCACTGCGACCGAGGAGGGGAACACAGAACTGATGTCAGTGAGCTGTGCGAGGGCATCCAAACAAGGCATTCAACCGAGGCAATGCTGAGAAGGATTTTAGAAGGAGTTGTCTCAGTCATTACCCAGGAGCAAATAAAAGACAAGGCAAGGCCATTTGAGGAGGGAAACTTTATTGTGGAAGTGCTCCTGGAGGTTTAAGTGCAGGTTTAAGTGAATACAGGGCTTCGGTAAGGAGGTCAAGGAGCAACAAGGTAAGGCAGTCAGAGGAGGAGCAAACTACTGCAGCTGCGGAAGACATGACGATAATGGAGAAGTAGAAGAAAGCTCAATTATGAAATCACAGGCAGCAGGTGAGTGAGTGACTTGTAAGTCATTTCTCTCCTCTCTTATTTTCTCTTGTTAACTGTTGTTGACTTGAGAGTTATGTTATGACAGGAGATACCAGACCAGAGTCATGTTCTTCCTGTGAGATGGGAATAGTCCCTGAATTCCCACAAGTCCCTGACTCCTTCACATGCTGACCAGCTACACCTCCTGACTATCCAGTTGACAGCTCTGGAGTTGCATTTGAAATCACTTTGCAGCATCCAAGAGGCTAAGGGATTCGTGGTTAGCACATTCAGCAAGTTGGCCACACCACAAATTAAAATTACTGAGGAAGATAGGGAATGGGTGACCAACAGACAGAGAAAGAATAGGAAGACAGTGATGGCGAACAGCCAGCTTTCATGGTGCATATACACCAAGAGTATAGGTAAAAAATGGGATGAGGTCAAGCTGAATTTAGGGAGTTAGGATTCTAGAAAGACAATAAATGTCAAAACAAAAGAGCCTAAAGACTCTATTTCAATGTGAGGAACATTTGTAATAAGGTGGATGAATTACCTGTGCAAACAGTCATTAATGGATATGATGTAATTGCGATCACACAGACCTGGCTCCAGGGTGACCAAGGATGGGAATTCAATGGGTGATTCAATTTTTAGGAAAGACAGACAGAAAGTAAAGGGAGGTGGATAAGGCGGACATTAGACTGGACGATGTAGAATCAGTATGGATGGAGCTGCAGTTAGTGCGAGTTGTGTACAGACCACCAAACAGTAGTTGTGAGTTGGGGAGTATATCAAACAGAGTTGCATGCAGTAAAGATTACAGCAGTTATTATGGGTGACTTCAATCTACATACTGACTAGACGAACTGAACTGGTAGCAATGCAATGGAGGATGATTTCCTGGAATGTTTGAGGGCTGGTTTCCTTAACAAATATGTTGAGGAACCAACTAGCGAGCAAGGGTATTGGATAATGAGAGGATTAATTAGCAACATTGTGGTGTGAGATCCTTTAAGGAAGAGTGACCATAATAGAGTCAGAGTCATAGAGTTATAGAGATATACAGCTTGGAAACGGACTCTTTGGTCCAACTTGTCCACGCTGAGCAGATTTTAGATTAGATTAGATTCTCAACCAGTCCACACCAACCCTCTGAAGAGTAACCCACCCACTCTCATTTCCCTCTGACTAATGCACCTAACACTATGGGCAGTTTAATATGGCCAATTCACCTGACCTGTACATCTTTGGAGTGTGGGAGGAAACCAGAGCAGCCGGAGAAAAGCCACGCAGACACGAGGAGAATGTGCAAACTCCTACACAGTCAGTCGCCCAAGGCTGGAATCAAATCTGGGACCCTGGCGCTGTGAGGCAGCAGTGCTAACCACTGTGCCACCCTTTGTCCTACATTAATCTAGCCCCATTTGTCAGCACTTGGCCCATATCCCTCTAAAGCCTTCCTATTCATATACCCATCCAGTTGCCTTTTAAATGTTGTCATTGTACTAGCCTCCATCACTTCCTCTGGCAGCTCATTCCATACACGCACCACCCTGTGAAAAATGTTGGCCCTTAGGTCCTTTTTAAATTTTTCCCCTCTCACCCGAAACCTATGCCTTCTAGTTCTGGACTTTCCCCAACCTAGGGAAAAGACTTTGTCTACTTACACTATCCGTGCCTCATGATTTTATAAACCTTGATAAAGGTAACCCCTCAGCCTCCAATGCTCCAGGGAAAATACCCCAGCCTGTTCAACCTCTCCGCATAACTCAAACCCTCCAACCCTGGCAACAGCTTTGTAAATCTTTTCTGAACTGTTTCAAGTTTCAGAACACCCTTCCTATAGGAGGGAGACCAGAATTGCATGCAATATTTCAAAAGTGGCCTAACCAATATTCTATACATGAAGTCCCAACTCCTGTACTCAATGCTCTGACCAATACAGGAGAGCACACAAAATGCTTTCTTCACTATCCTATCTACCTGTGACTCCACTTTCAAAAGAACTATGAACCTGCACTCCAAGGTTCTTTGTTCAGTAACATTCCCAGAATCTTACCATTATGTGTATACATCCTGCTAAGATTTGCCTTTCCAAAATGCAACACCTCACATTTATCTAAATTAAACTTCATCTGCCACTCCTTGGTCCACTGGCCCATCTGATCAAGTTCCCGTTGTAACCTTCTTCACTGTCCACTATGCCTCCAATTCTGGTGTCATCTGTAAAGTTACTAACTATACCTCCTATATTCACGGCCCAATCATTTATAAAAACAATGAAAAGCAGTGAACCCAGCACCAATCCTTGTGGCATTCCACTAATCACAGGCCTCCAGTCTGAAAAGCAACCCTCCACCACCACTCAGTCTTCTACCTTCGAGCCAGTTCTGTATCCAAATGGCTAGTTCTCCCTGTATTCCATGTGATCTAATCTTGCTAACCAGTCTACCATGAGGAACCTTGTCAAACACATTACCAAATTCCATATAGATCATGTCCAGCGCTCTGCCTTCATCAATCCTCTTTGTTACTTCTTCAAAAAAATTCAATCAAATTAAAGAGACATGGTTTCCCACACACAAAGTCATGCTGCCTATCCCTAATCAGTCCATGCCTTTCCAAAATGCATCTAAGTCCTGTCCCTCAGAATGCCCTCCACCAACTTGCCCAACAGCAATGTCAGGTTCGCCGATCTATAGTTCCCTGGCTTTTCCTTACTACCTTTCTTAAATAGTGGCACCACGTTAGCCAACCTCTATCGATGACAGAAATATCTCAGCAAGGAGCCCAGCCATCATTTCCCTAGCTTCCCATGGAGCTCTATGGTACACTTAATCAGGTCATGTGGATTTATCCACTTTTATGCATTTTAAGATGTCTAGCATCTCTTCCTCTGCAATGTGCCACCATCTACTTTCCCACGTTCTATACCTTCCACATCCTTCTCCACAGTAAGCACTTGTATAGTATCTCCATCTGCGGAGGTTCCACACATGTTGCCTTGCTGATCTTTGGCCCTTCTCTCCCTAGTTACCCTTAACTTATCTATATAATCCCTTGGGATTCTTCTTAACCCTATTTGCCAAAGCTATCTTATGTTCCCTTTTTGCCCTCCTGATTTTCCTCCTATTGCATTTATACTGCAAGGATTCACTCTATCTCTGCTGCTTATACTTGGCATATGCTTCCTTTTCTCCCCTTGATCAAAACCTCAATTTCTCTAGTCATCCAGCATTCCCTACAGCTACCAGTCTTGCCTTTCACCCTGACAGGAACATACTGTCTCTGGACTCTTGTTATCCCATTTATGGTAGAATTCTTCAAGATGGAGAGTAACACCATTAAATCAGAAACTAGGTTACTGAACTTAAAGAAAGCGGACTTTGATAGTATGAGGCATGCATTAGCTAGGATAAACTGGCCAAGCATACTTAAGGGGTTGAGGGGGCAATGGCAGACATTTAAAAGAACACATGGATGAACTTCAAAACTGTACACCCCTGTCTGATGTAAGAAATAAACAGGGAAGATGACTTGACTATGACTAACAAGGGCAATCAAGAACAGTGTTAAAGCTAAAGGAGGCGGCATATGAAATTACCAGAAAAAGCAGCAAACACGAGGACTGGGAAAATTTTAACATTCAGAGGAAGACAAAGTGTTTAGTTTGGAAAGTGAACTAGCAGAAAGCATAAAAACTGATTGCAAAAACATCTATATATATGTGAAGAGAAAAAAAAACTGGCGATGACAAATGTAGGTCCCCTACAGCCAGAATCAGGTAAATTCTTACTGGACAACAAAGAGACAGTAGACCAGTTGCACAAATACTTTTGATATGTCTTCACTATGGAGGACAAAAATAATCTTCTTCAGGAAATACTAGGGAACAGAGGCTCAAGCATGAAGGAGGAACTGAGGAAATCCTTATTAGCCAGAAAATGATATTGGAGAAATTGATGAGATTAAAACCAGATAAGTCCCCAGGGCCTGATGTTCTGCATCCCAGAGTACTTAAGGAAGTGGTTCTAGAAATAGTGGATGCGTTGATGATCATTTTCTAGCGCTCTGTAAATGCTGGAACAGTTCCAGTGGACTGGAGGGTAGATAATCTAACTCTAATGTAGTATATGTAGTATAATGTGGATAAATGGGAGGTTATCTACTTTAGTCACAAAAAACAAGAAGGCAGATTATGATCTGAATGGCAGTTTAGAAAAAGGTGAGGTGCAGTGAGACCTGGGTGTCATGTGGAACAGTGAGACCTGGGTGTCATGTGGAACAGTCACTGAAGGTTGGCATCCACGTGCACCACGCAATGAGGAAACCTAATGGCATGCTGGCCTTCATAGCTAGAGAGTTCGAGTATCTGAGTAAGGATGTCTTGCTGCAGTTATACTTGGCCTTGGTGAGGCCACACCTTGAGTAGTGTGTATCGTTTTGGTCTCCTAGTCTGAAAAAGTATATTCTTACCATTGACGGAGTCCAGCGAAGGTTCACCAGACCGATACATGGCATGGCAGGACTGACATATGAGGAAAGATTGGGTTGACTGGGCTTGTATCCACTGGAATTTAGAAGAATGAGGACAAAACTCAGAAACATAAAATCCAATGAGACTAGACAGGCGAGATGTGGGAAGTCTGTTCCCAATGTCAGGATGGCCAGAAAAAGGTGTCACAATTTGAGAATAGGAGTAAGCCATTCAGGACTGAGATGACGAAGCATTTCTTCATCTCAAAGTTGTGAACTTTGGCACAGGAAGCTGTTGGCACCAGTTCATTAAATATATTCAAGAGGAAGCTGGGCTTTGCAGCTAAAGGACTCAAGGGGAAAGGAGAGAAAGTGGGAATGGGATACTGAGAATGCATGATCAGCATGATCATATTGAATGGTGCTGCAGGCTCAAAGGGCCAAATGGTCCACTCCTGCACCTATTTGCCATGTTTCTAATATAAATGTGGAAAGGTTTAGAGGGAGAATTCAGAGTTTAGGACTTAAATAACTAAAGACATGATAACTAAAGATATGACAACCAAGAGGGATGCAATGAAAATTATGAATGTACCATGCCAGAACTAACCTAATGCAGTATTTTGGCTGATTGAAAGGTGGAGGAAGTTAACGCAGATAGTGAGGGGCAGGTTTGTGGAGGAATTTGAATACAAAGATGAGAATTCTAAATTTGAGGTGTTGCTCAACTGGGAGGGGATAAGAAGTGATTGAGATGTAAACTGCAGAGCTTCAATTGAGCCATAGTTTAGAGGGTAGAGGATGAGAGGAACAATCCATAAACCATTAAAATAGTTGAGTTTAAATGGTAATAAAAAGCACAGATGAGAATTCCAGAAGCAGAGATAGACTTGGTTTATAACAATGAATGGTTATAACCTTCTAACTTTAAAACTAGCCTGTTCAATAACTACATTCTAACTCAGATTTCATTAATTAATAAGAAATGTAGAACAGTGACTTTTGTTCAAATTAAAATTTGAACGAGGGTTTGGGAGAGGGGTGGAGAAGTGGCGTTAAAGAACTAAAGTCACAAGACCGACAGCTTCTGACAAATTTTGCTAAATTCCAAAATAGCCCAACTTACAATCGGATAATTTAAAGATTACAAGATAGGATCAAAGACAGAGAGCTTTCCAGACCAACCAATGTCAAACTTGAAAAATGCATCTCCTCTCCCTTTGCAGCAATTACCTGTTTAAATGTAATTGTCTGATTGCAACAACTCTGCTAGCCAACAGTTGTTATTCTGTGATAGGAATCGATGTCTATTTTTAATTTGCTGTCCTAATTAGGTCAATCACACTCATGAAGTTCACATACATTCCATTTTTTACTTTAGATACAAATATCTGTCTATCTGAACTTCGTTTTTCACTGATTAACTTAAATTAAACTTTGCTGATCCTTGTAAAGTGTTGGCTATGTTCTCAGAGTCCATAGGCCCCATCATCACAACTTAGGTGTCTTGATCGAGTTCATTTAAATTGCACTTTGATATCCCAGAACCAAAAGGGTGCAGCACCTTATTAAATACTTTCTAATGATACCTACCACTCTATAAGGGTTCCTTCTGCTACCTTCCCTCTTACTCAGTTACAAATTGAAACCCCAAATCTATCAACATACATGGAATGGAGACTTTCCTAAAGGCATTTGCTTTTAAAATTCAATATAATTTCCTTATGTTCTCAATAACCTGAGGTGTTAAAGAGCCTCAAAGTACTTATGCTGCAGCTATACAAAATTTTAGTTCGACATCACTTGTCATGAGCAGATTAGGAAGGATATACTCACCTTGGAGGAGTACAACCTAGGTTTGTAAGAATGATACCTAGACTTCAGGAGAAAAGTTATGAGGAGAGTTGTTGCAATCAGACAATTAAATTTAAACAGCTAATTGCCGCAAAGGGAAAGGTGATGACAAATTAGGCCTGTTTTCTCTAGAATTTAGAACAGTAAAGAATCAAGGTCTTTAAAGTATGATGCGGAGGAGCTGGTGTTGGAGTGGGGTGAACATTGTCAGAAGTCAAACGACATCAGGATGTAGTCCAACAGGTTTGTTTGGAATTGGAAGCTTTTGGGGCACCGCTCTTTTGTTGGGTAGGTGGAAGGAAGCACATGGTCACGGGCATGGAGATTAGGGGATGGTGAAGGTGGTGTGGGTGATCAGGGGTGTCAGAAGGTCTGAGTGGAGTGTCAGCAACTGAAAAGTGAAGGACACACATCTCCTTCAAGGACGGAACCTCAGTACCTCACTCTACTGCAAGCCCACAGATAACCTCACAATGCTGCACTTCTCTAGATTCTACCCTGAACATGTGTACACAGGATCTACTCACAGAGGAGGAATGTAACAGACACTGAAAGACATCCTCATAAGAATGGAATACACTGTTCAACTCATTGATTTCCAGTTCCAATGTGCCACAGCGAAAAACTGCAACCTCCTCAGAAGACAGGTACAGGATATGATTGATCCAGTACCCTTTGTCATCCAGCACTTCCCTGTAGTGGAGAAACGACACCACGTTCCTCTCAGCATTCATCATGTCATCGGTGATAATGAACATCTCACTAAGGTCATCCCATGCCTCCACTTCTTGCCTTCAAGCACCCACCAAACCTTAAAAACACCATCGTTTGCAGCAAATTACCCAGCCTCCAGGACAACATCGACCACAACAACACAACCCTGCCACAGCAACTTCTGCAAGACATCTTATAAAGGATAGACAAATTATGCTGCGGCGTTATAAAACTGCAGGTGGACCACACTTGGAATACTGCATACAGTTCTGGTCGCCACACTACCAGAAGCATGTGGATGCTTTGGAGAGAGTGCAGAAAAGTTCACCAGTATGTTGCCTGGTATGGAGAATTTTAGTTATGAAGAAAGGTTGAATAGACTGGGTTTGTTTCCACTGGAACACGTATGTTGAGGGGCAACCCAATAGAAATTTAAGAGATTGTGAATGGCATGGATAGATGGAAAGTATGAAGCTTTTTCCCATGGTGGAGGGATCAATTACAGGTTCAAGGTGCAAGAAGGGAAGTTTAAAAGCAATGTGTGAGGTAAGTTTTTCCCACAAAGGGTGGTGAGTGATTGGAATGCATTGCTAGAGGTGGTAATGGAAGCAGACAATAGCAGCATTCAAAATGAATAGGAAGGGAAGAGAGAGATAAGGACCCTGTAAGTGAAGACAGTTTTAGTGTGGAAGGGAAAAATGTGTTAGTGCAAACCTGGAGGGTCGAAGAGCCTCTCCCTGTGTTGTATTGTTCTTTGTAGTTTATACTTTGAAAAGTTAAACACAGCTGAGTCACATAAATAACTTTAAATACAGTCCAGCCAATTACCATTAGATTTCTCCATCTCTCTCCCACTCTGGTCTTGGCCTCACATTCCATTCCAAATAGACTCATCACAACCTCGAGCAGCGTATTTTTTGGATTGGGCATTTTACATCCAGATTTCAATAACTTCAAGTTATAAGAAATGCTGCAATTCTTTTCAACATTTGGTTATATTAATTACAGCTATCCTTTAGTTTTTGTTGCATTATTAAACTCTTTCAACTTGCATTAAGCCTTTGTAATTTAATAAATCCTGCCTTCAACTCAACATAATTCTTTCCTTCTGTTCTTTCCTCTATCTCTTTACCCAACACATATAAACTGTTAAATCTTCAATTTCTTCCAGTTGTGATATTCATCAATCTGAAATATTAACTCTCTCTGTATATACCAATACTACCTGGCCTGGCAGGAATTTCCTGCAGTTTTATTTCATAAGTTGATTCACGACTCACATAATAGCTAACTAAATATCATAGCTATTGAATAGATTCCTCACCTTGATGTATGACATGCCAAGGAATAATATCAAGTTACAGGGAAGGGAATTGCAATAGTAAACAGAAAAAGCAAGGTCATAAGAGTTTCAGTAGGTGGACTGTGTCCTGCTGCAAAGCAGGTTTTAACTTTTGTTTTTGAGTGTCTCAGGGCTATTTCACTTTGTGGTGTCTTTACCTGCCAGCTACATAAATACATTTAGCTTAAGCAGGACCATAACTCAATAGATTGCATACTTTGTGAAACTGAAATAATCTCATGTTTTTGAGATCACTTGTCAACATATTTAAACTTATTGTTAATGATAGACAGTAATATTTTATATGTATTTATGTTTAATACTTACTCTTTCTCGAAGCTTTGGATCACAAATTATTTCAAGTTTATGCCCCCAAATGTTTTCTGACACAATAGCAGATGCAGTCTGAAACATACGGGATCAAGTTTACAAACAATAAAAAATACAGTGGATTATTAGCATGTAAAACCAACTTGTAGATGTATCAACATCAACAATGTAATCTAAGGGTATTCAAAATAGTTTGTTTGTTTGTATATACAGTAAAACTATTGCTTTGCCAGAAATAAAAATACAACTAATACCTTTTTGATGGCACGCTCAGTTTTCCAAAAACTGGTGATGAACATCAGGAGCTGTTCTTATCTAGTATTTACTTTGTGTTACTATTGGCAATGAATGGCTTCTGAACCATATGCTTTCGAACTTGTACACAAGCATTAACGGCACTTTATTCACTCCCAGGATTTTGGACTTGACAAAACCAGAATTCATTGTTTGCATCTAAACTGCCCACAAGATGTGGGTTCTCTGCTACCTTCTCCAATTCTGAAACCCTACAATACAGCTATTTTCCCAACTTCAGAATGAAATTTGGCCTTTAAAAAGTGTTATGAAGAAGTGGGTGTATCTTTAAGAGAGTTAAAAGCAGAACTACCAGACACAGCACCAAGGGTTCTCAATAAGGCAACCATGTGTGTAACACTGGGTTGAACAATTCGAGTAGTTCATTGCCTGGAGATAAAAACAAATTTGAATTTGGCCAATCAGTTTAAGTTATACCCCAATAAAAATATCCATTTCCAATCAAGTTTGAATTGAGTATCTTGACAATCTTAAAAGCCAATGACACAATCCGATGCTCTGGGGTATAAGACCAGGGGGAAATTGAACAGTTGAGAGGAGAACTGACAAGCCCAGCACATAAACAGGCTGCCTGAAAAATAGCTGCCTGAAAAAGGCACCTTTTCGATCAGTAAATTGTGATGCAGAAATTTCTAACAAGGAGAAAAGACGACACAGGAAGGTACGAAGACAAGAACCTAGAGCTACCTGGTTTTGAGATAAGAAATGTTGTTTCATAAATCTTAATTGGGAATTTTATCGGATTAACATTATAGAAGGGAAGGTAAAAGATAGGCTAGAGAATAGTGTTATACTTTAAGAAATAAAGATGTTAATTTTTACTTCAAGTAGTGCTTGGCCACTCGATTTTTACAGATTACTGCATGGGATAAATCTTTTCTGTGTTGCTGGTTTTAAATTAAGCAGGAGGGTTTACCCAATGTCGTAACAGAAATCACTATTTGGAACAGTTGAGTAGTTTATATGAATTTCAGCAAGTGTGGTGCAGTTGATGTAGTTTATATGGATTTCAGCAAAACCTTTGACAAGTACGCTAATAAAGACAAAAGAACATAAGATTCGGGGTATCTTAGCAAGATGGATCCAAAATTAGCTTAGTGATAGGAGACAAAGGGTGGCGGTAGAAGCCACTTGTGTGACTGGAGACTGGTATCCAGAGATGTATCAAAGGGATCACTGCTGGGTCTCCTATGATAGATATACATATAAACGATACAGATAAGAATGTGCTTTGGGGTGATGTGTGTAGGATAATTAAGTCTGAGGATGACATGAAGATTTATTAACAGTGAGGAAGATGATTTTAGATTATAGGAAGATGTGGATAGGTTAGTCAGGTGGGCAGTGGCAAACAGAATTGAACCCGGAAATACATGAGGCTTGTACTTTGGAAGGAGTATCTAGACAAGAGAGTACTCAATGAATAGAAGGACACTAAGAAACTCGGAGGAAGAGGGATCGTAGGGTGCTGAAGACAACAAACAGGTTAATAGGGTGGTTAAGAAGGCATACAGGATGCTTGCCTTTTAAAAGGCATAGATTATAGGAAGAGGGAGGTTATGTTGGAGCTGTACAAACCTTTGGTTCGAGCTGGAGCATTGTATATAGTTCTGATCACCATGCTATAGGAAGCATATGATTGCACTGAAGGAGATGCAGAGGAGATTCATCAGGAATTTGTGTGGGATTTTAACTGATGAGGAGACTTTAAAAAAAACAACCTGCATCAAATCAAAGAGAAGAAAAAGGCAGAGGAAGAACCTGAATTGAGGTAGAAGATTATGAGGGGGCATGGACAAAGTGGATAAGTAGCTGCTCTTCTCTTTAGATGAAGAATCAATATCGAGGGGCATAATTTTAGGGTGAAGGTCAGGAAGTTTATTGGGAATTTGAGGAAATTTTGTTCACCCAGAGGGTGATGGAAACCTGGAACGTATTACCTGGAGGCAGGAAACCTCAATCTTTAAAAAGTATGAGGATGAGCACGTGAAATGCCATATCATTCAAGGACAGGGGGCCAAGTGCCAAAAAGTGGGATTAGCATAGATAGGTCAGCACAGACTCGATGGGCTCAAAGGCTTCTTCTGTGCTGATGACGGTTTTTCTTGTTCTCAAGTTCTGAAAAAAGGTTCCACATCCATTTCCAGATGCTGAAGGAACTCTGCTTTTACAGTAGTTGCAGTTTTAACATTTCAAAGTTCAATAACTTATGGAATTAGCCAATTTCCTAACAGATTGCACTTTAATCTAATTTATAATACAGTAATGGCTGTAAAATTAATGACTTCTTGAAACAGAATCAGCACTGAAGAGAAAGAAAGTAAAACACACCTGTTTAGCACGCTGTAAGTCACTTGAAAACACGTGAGAGAATTTGATTTTGCTGAGAGCCTTGCCTGCTGCCTTAGCCTGCTTGGAGCCAAACTCTGACAACGGTTCATCCACACCCTGGCCTAATAAGGAACAGAAAGATGTTAGAGTAACTTTTTTAACATATATTGTATACTAAAGATATACATCTGTAAAAATGTTTAAATTTTAAAAATATGAAAGGGTCTGCTGATGCCTGCATGGATTGGCACTCATTTACAACAAGTTTTGCTTTCTTGTGAGACAAGATGACTTAGCATTCTTCTCTAAAATATAACACTCAAATTGATGTGCACACTACAGTTTTAAAGTTTTCTATATTTCTAACTTGACAATCTCTCTTACAAATACCATGACAATAGCTTGTGTCAGAAACAGTAATTTACGCTGTACAATATTTAAAAGCAAATCATACAATTGCAGACAATGGCTTAATCCATCATCTGCAATAGCAGAAGTAGATCACTCAGCCTAATCAAGTCTGTTCTGCCAGTTAACGAGATCATGGTTGACCTGATAATCCTCAACTCTACTTTCCTGCCTTTTTCCTATTGGATTCCCTTACTGGTTAAAAATCTGTCTGCCTCTGCCCTGAATAAGTTTACTGACTCAGCCTTGACAGCCCTATCCAGTAAATAATTCCACAGATCCACTACCCTCAGAGAAGTTCCTCCTCAGCTTAGTCTTAAGTGTGCAAGCCCTCATTCAAGATTGTCCTTTGGTCTTGGACTCCCCCACCAGGGGAAACAATTTCTTAGCATCCACATGTTGAATGCCTAAGTATCATATGTTTCAATAAACACTCACTCTTCTAAATTCCAATGACTACAAGCCTACTCAACCTCTCCTCAGTCCCTCCCTACTGCTATCAGCCTAGTGAACCTTCTCTGAACTGCTTCCAATGTCAGTATATCTCACCTCAGATAAAAGAAAAAGAATGTTCACAATAATCTGACTAGTGCTGAAAAATGTGTTGCTGGAAAAGCGCAGCAGGTCAGGCAGCATCCAAGGAGCAGGAGAATCGACGTTTCCGGCATAAGCCCTTCTTCAGGAATGAGGGAGTTGCGCCAAGCAGGCCAAGATAAAAAGGTAGGGAGGAGGGGTGTTGGGAATGTGATAGGTGGAAGGAGGTTAAGGTGAGGGTGATAGGCCAGAGAGGGGGGTGGGAGCAGAGAGGTCGAGAAGAAGATTGCAGGTCAAGAAGGCATGCTGAGTCAGAGGGTTGGGACTGAGATAAAGTGGGGGGTGGGGGTGGGGAAATGAGGAAGCTGGAGAAATCTGCATTCATCCCTTGTGGTTGGAGAGTTCCTAGGCAGAAGATGAGGCGCTCTTCCTCCTTGGCGGAGTGGGAGGAGGAGTTAAAGTGTTCAGCCACTTCCTGAAGGGCTGATGCCCGAAACGTCAATTCTCCTGCTCCTTGGATGCTGCCCGACCTGCTGCGCTTTTCCAGCAACACTTTTTTCAGCTCTGATCTCCAGCATCTGCAGTCCTCACTTTCTCCTAATAATCTGACTAGTGCCTTGTATAACTCCAGCAAAATCTCCCTATTTTCATACTTCATCCCTTTGAAACAAAGGTCAACATTTTCCTCCCTATTACTTGCTGAACTCAAGTGCTAACTTTTCAGTAATTCTTCATGAGGAATCCCAAATCCTTCCGGTCTGCAGTATCTCAATTTAAAATAACATTCAGCTCCTTTAATCTTCCTGCCAAAGTGCATAATCTCACTTTCCTACATTATATTCCATCAGCCAAGTTGTGGCTCACTCACTGACCTTATCTATTAACCTCTGCTGACTTTGTCATCCTCACTTCTTGCCTTCTCAGTACTTGTGTCATCTATAAAATTGTCTATCGTCCAAGAATGACATCCGACATTGTAAATAACTGGCCCCAGCACCAATTCCTCTGGCACTCCACTAGTTACAGGTTGCCATACTGAAAACATACCCCACCAAAACCAACACCATCTTCTATTGGTTAGCTAATCCTACAAGATCCGAAGAAATACGAATAGGAGGAGGTCATTCAGCCCCTCGAGCCTGCTCAGTCATTCAATAGGACCATAGCTTCTGACACTTCTCACATCCAATTTCCTGTCTTTTCCCTACAAGTCTGGATTCCCCTACTGATCAAGAATTTGTCTCAGCCTTAAATATACACAAGAAGTCTGCCCCACAGCTTTGTGGAAGGAGGTTAACAAAGACTGTCAACAGTCCTCCTTACCTCAGTCTTAAACTTGCATCCACTTATTCTGAAACTTGCATCCACTTATTCTGAAACTATGACCTCTGGTCTTAGATTCTCCCACCAGGGGCAACATCCTCTCAGCATTCATCCTGTCAAACCCCTTAAGAAGCTGATAAATCTCAATGAGAGCACATTTCATTCTTCTAAACTCTAATGAGTAGAGTCCAAACTTGTTTAGCCTTTTGTCATAAGACAATCCGTACATACCAGGCATAATCCTAGTGAACCTTCACTGAACTCCAATGAAATTATATATTTTCTTAAATAAGGGGACCAAAACTGCACACAGTACTCAGATGTGGTCTCACCAGCATCATGTACAGGTGCAGTAAGACTTTCCTACTCATACCCTGACAACCCCTGAAACAAGGACCAGACTTCCATTGGCTTTCCTGGTTACCTGCAGCACTTGTGTACCAGCTTCCTGTGTTTTGATGCACCAGTACCCCTAAGCCTCTGTGTTGGAACTTTCCTGTAGGTTTTCTCCATCTAAATAACATTTTGTTCTTTTACAAAATTAACAACTTCACATTTTCCCACATTATACTCCATTTGCCAACTTTTTGCCCACTTTCTTGACCTATTAATATCCCTCTGAACGGTTTGTATCCCTGGCCACATATTTTGTGTTGTCTGCAAATTTGGCAAAGGTACATTAACCTTATTCCTCTAAGTTATTAACATCTATTGTAAACAGTTGTGGTCGCAGCACTGATCTCTGTGGAACCTCATCGGTCACAGATCATCAATCTGAAAGAGAGCCCTTATACCCACTTATTTCCTACCCACTAATCAATTCTCTATCCACAAAATTATATTACCTCCAACATCTTGGGCTCTTATCTTATGACCTTTTGGGAGGTACCTTGTCAAGTGACTTCTGGAAGTCCAAATATAACACAACCATTGGTTCCTCTCCTATCCACCCGAGTTCAGACTTGCTCAAGAAATTCAACAAATTATTCAGACCTGATTTGCCTTATAGTAACACTGCAAAATTACAAGCTGAATTTTCCCTAACACAGAAGTAAGTGATTCAGATCACTATCCCTCAGTAAAGTCAACTTTTCATCTTGGTCCTCGACATCCTCTTTTCCTCAGTTCAACATACACCTTACTAGAAGCCTTTTTGTGTTGCATCCAGGATGCATTCTCTTTGAGACTCTCTATCTCAGGGTGGTGGGAGGAGGTATGGTCATTGAATATTTTTAAGGCAAAGATAGATAGATTCTTGTTAGGCAAGTGAATCAAAACATTATGTAGAGTTCAGAACATCAGCTGATCAACTGTGATCTTATCGAATGGCAGAGCAGGCCTGAAGGGCCAAAAAGCCTACATCTGCTCCTAATTTGTATATACTCTAGACCCCACAGTCAAAACCTGAACTTGTCTTCAGTCCATAGACTGTCAGTTTGTTTTATTGCTAGTGCTTCTACCTCTTGCTCAAACTTTCATCAAGATTTGATCTCCCTATGTAGCTGGATACATTTGAAGCTTGGTTGTATCACCAAACATGCCATTTTTTAGCAGAGATGTTCAACTAAGAACTGCCTACGGTGTGTCAGAAATGTTAAAGATCTTGGACGTTATCCAAGTACAAAGATGTTTCCCACTGTTCTTGCCAGTAATACATTAATTACTATTTCAGCTTATTATTGTTGGGAGATATTGTTGATGCACATTAGTTACTTGGTAGTTCCACCTAACAATTATTGCATTAAAAAGATTATTCATTAAAGCACTTCCACATTCTTCATTGAAAGTAAAAGGATATTCCACACATCAATCATGCTTGCTCATCTACATTCCTCTGCAATGATCTCTATACTCACTATTGTTTCAAAAACTTAAGTTTGCAGATTCAAGCTCCATTAGAGTTAAAATATAATCTAGTCTGACACTTCAAAAGAGTGAGGATTGCAACACCACAGATATTAAAACAGATCATCTCATGATTTGCTATTTGTGGACTGTTGCTGTACAAAAATGGTAACATGTTTGTCTTTATAACACAAATACAGCACTTTAGGAATGGTTTGAAATGTGAACAATGCAATTTAAATTTTGTTGTTTATTTGTGGTCAATACCTTGAGCCAATATTTCCTTTGCTTTCACCTGAAAATAAAGAAAATGCAAACACTCAAGTTGACAACCCAAGTATGTTGCAGACAACTGGTAGACCCTGAGATCTTCTTCATTTGTTCATATACCACAATATACATTTATCTCTTAAGCTCTACATAAATTCTACATTCAGATTTTTAAGTAGAAACTGAACGGTACAGTGATACAGCAAAGTTACACAGATTGGTTAGTGATGGGTAATTTATACAACATGTTACACAAAGTAACAACACTTAGCTGAGGATACTGGAAGAAAGAAAAGCAAATAAAAGAGACATCAGCTAAGAGGCGTTGACACTTCACAACACCTCTGCACAGATCCTTTGCACAAATCCAAGCGCACATTTTTGGTTACAGGTCATCCTCTGAACAGTTTTGCTTAGCCTGTAGGATTTTTGTTATAGGAGATCGAAGTAGTTGCCGATGTAAAAAAAAAACCAGAATATTGTTTGTCAAAGATAATTAGAACTCAATGTTAGAATTAAAACATTACATTATTTTCAAACACTACTTACCTTGAAGAAGTTTTGCTTTGTTGTATCTTGTTTCACCACTAAAACATAATGTTTTAAAAAGTATAGTGTTAAAGCAGTAAATAGGAAGACAATCCCAGTTTTGTACTTCACAATACAAGGTTCACAAATACCTACAGATCAATTACACACTATTTCTACAAGCAAATTAACAGAATTGCACAACTACAGAGCATGGGGATTGAAGGATCAACTCTGCAGAAAATTTTGTTTTTACTTCGAGTTGCAGGACAGATCAGATGGTATTAAAGATAAGACATCTGAAATAAGCCAGAGGAAAACTACCTGACAGACCCTACAGCAGTGTTCCATGTCACTAACAACTGTACAAATGTAGTAGCAAAATTAAGCCAAGCGCCTTTCAAGTTACTGAATCCATGGTAAAGACTGCCATGATATGTCACAATACTACATGCTACAGGCCAAGGCACAGAATTCAAGAGTGAAGCCAGAAGTTAGCATAGAGAACACTCTGATGTCTTAGAAGAATGCATGCTTAATTATACTGAACTTGCAATAATGAAAATGAGAGTCAATTGAAAGAAATTGGCAGTCTGAAAGGAGGACATCTGTTGTGGTTCTGTTCGCCGAACTGGGAATTTGTGTTGCAGACGTTTCGTCCCGTCTAGAGGACAGTGCTTGGGAGCCCCCTGTGAAGCGCTTGTGATCTTTCCTCCAGCATTTGTAGTGGTTTGAATCTGCCGCTTCTGGTTGTCAGTTCCAGCTGCCAGCTGCAGTGGTCAGTATATTGGGTCCAGGTCGATGTGCTTATTGATTGAATCTGTGGATGAGTGCCATGCCTCTAGGAATTCCCTGGCGGTTCTGTTTGGCTTGTCCTATAATAGTAGTGTTGTCCCAGTCGAATTCATGTTATCGGCATGTGTGGCTACTAAGGATAGCTAGTCGTGTCGTTTCGTGGCTAGTTGGTGTTCATGGATGCGGATCGTTAGCTGTCTTCCTGTTTGTCCTATATAGTGTTTTGTGCAGTCCTTGCATGGGATTTTGTACACTACATTGGTTTTGCTCATGCTGGGTATCGGGTCCTTCGTTCTGGTGAGTTGTTGTCTAAGAGTGGCTGTTGGTTTGTGTGCTGTTATGAGTCCTAGTGGTCGCAGTAGTCTGGCTGTCAGTTCGGAAATGCTCTTGATGTATGGTAGTATGGCTAGTCCTTGGACTAGCTGGAATTGACAACCGGAAGCGGCAGATTCAAATCACTACAAATGCCAGAGGAAAGATCACAGAAGCACTTCACAGGAGGCTCCCAAGCACTGAGGATGTCACCTAGACAGGGAACGAAACATCTGCAACACAAATTCCCAGCTCGGCGAACAGAACCACAACAAGCACCTGAGTTACAAATCTTCTCACAAACTTTGGAGGACATCTGATATACGTTGTCTATTAAGACGATGGTAGATTTTGCCAAATGTTCTAAAGAAAGAGGAGATAGTGGCATAATTATCATTACTAATAAATCAAAGATTCAAGATAATTCTCTACCACACTATTTCAAATAACAAAATGAATCTTTGAAAAAAATCTGGAAGGCAAAGTCTCAGCATTGGGTGGGCATGATTTCCCCATTAATTGTTGCTCTAATAGTCTTTAAGGAAGAAAATCTGCCATCCTTAATTGTCTGGTCTAAATGCGACTCCATATTTAAAGTATGGAGTTCATTCTTAACTGCTTTCTAAGCAAGTCACTCAGTTCAAGAGTAATTAGTAATAGGCAATAAATGCTGACCAGTGACATCCACAACCCAAAGAGCAATTTTACAAATATGAAGGGCTCTCCTTCTAACTTAATAGCAGCAAATCATAAGTACAATACCATGTTGAGGGTGAAAGAAATACCAATCAAAAACAACATACTGTTTGTCACAGTGCAAGGAATTAATGAACAGACCCTTTAGAGTTGGATTCCTTTCACTACATCTGCTCCAGTCACTAACCGTAATTGCTGGCAAGCAACTGGCAGCCATAACTCCAACAAGTAACAGTACCTTTCTTATAAGTTGCAAGAAGCATTAGCACTGCAAGGACAAGTAGAATGAACAGTCATGATAGCCCAACATTTTCAACAGCGTAATTGATGCAGCTTAGCTAAAGAATGTTGAAGTGATTTGACGACACTACTGGCTATTATGCAAGAATGTCTCATCCACATCCTTGAGTTCCCATTGTTCTGCTCATCAGTTGCCTGCATGTTGATGCCTCTATTCATCGTGATATTAGAGAGCATACAGGACATCACCACTCGTTCGGACAATTTTTGTCGTGTGCACCATAAGGCACTCAAAGTCACCCAGGCAACAGAATTATTGCTTCAAAACACTGCTTAGTGAGCATCCAGGTTTTGGCAAAGCCTTAAATGTTTTGTTGCTTCGCCTCATTGGTTGCCATGGTAATTAGTCTCATAAGCCAAGGTCAAAGAGGGGAAGAGAGGGATGGAGGGATAGATAGATAGATAGATTTCCCCAGGAGCCATTCATCCTACTCATTTCCCTGGGACAGATATTGAATGATAGCCTGTCATAGTAATGGCTGGTCTTCGTATATCTGATATTTATTGCAGCACTCAGGTTGATATTACCTATTCAAACTGACACCAACTTCATTTTCTACGCGTGTGGGGAACCAGCTGGCTTACTGAAGCCAGAGAGAGCCCAGGAACATTAGCAGCAATGCTCTGAACAACCAGAAAGCTAATAAAATACCATACCCTGCAACCTGCTCAGTTCCAAATTGAACATTGTGGTAGGACACATACCATTGTGGTAGGACACATACCTGAGGCTTGTCAAATAGGAATGAGAAATTCGAAGCACGTCAGTTTCAAGTGTCTCCAAAAACTGCACACCAAGTGCAACATCCAGATGTGATGGATAAACACACATGCCACATCTGCTTAAAAAGGGGGTTATATCACGCCAGCATCTGCTTATTGCACTGTCCTTTATGCCAGCTTTCAGCAATTTTGTCAGTGAAAAAAATGACTAAAAAATTCAACTCTCATCCACTTTTCTACTTAAATGTTTATCTGGATTTGTTAACATTTCAAATATAGGAATTCACACATGGCTTTTACTAATTCACTACTGAAAGTGAGATAAGCAAATTCAGCAAGAACTTACAAAAATGAATGGGTTTGCCATATATGCACGAGCATAAAGTGAAAAAAAAAAGCTGCTCGTCTATTGGGAAGAGTACCGTAGAGTGGGACTGATTTGATATTTTTTCCACAGAGCAACGACCTACAGCAGCTGCAATATTCAATTATATTGTTGACTAACAATTGACATCCTCCACCTTGAGCTCCACCAAGTTCAGCAGAAAATAACTCACTTATTCACGTCCTCGCGGCTTCAAGAAGAGTACCCAACCTTGACCAGGTCAAATACTGATCTGAAACGAAAATAGGGATTGCTGGAAATGGTCAGAAGATCGGGCAGCATCCGTGGAGAGAGAATGAACTGAAGATTCAGGCCGAGGGCCGATCTTAGTTCTGCTGCGTCCACGTTGTGGATCCTCAGGGGCCGTGAATGAAACTGACCCTGTGCTCCCCTCAGGCTGCACGGTGTTACAGTACAATATCATCCAACAGCGGGGCCTCAAGGTGAAGTCCCTCCCCACAACATTCAAACATCAAAAGTGGCCGGCGGAATGGGAACACCAGCAACTCCAGCTGCGCCGAGACTGACTTACACACCGGCTGCGGTCAGAGAACCACCGAGGGGGCGGTCAAAGGGACCCAATGTAAGGCGGCCTGGTCTCAGCAAACCCGCTCTTCCCACACCCCCAATACTCACTGCCGAACCAAGATGATCCTGAACTTCATGCTGTCAATAACCCAGCAACAGCTTCACCTCGAAATAAAAACCTCTCCGATAGGTTGGTCCGGCCAACTGACATCATCCACATAGCAACCAATCAAAGCACAAGGACTCCCCAGTGACGCGGTGCCATTGTTCCCTGCACGTGACCATTCATAAGCGGGAGAAAGTGAGGGCTGCAGATGCTGGAGATCAGAGCTGAAAATGTGTTGCTGGAAAAGCGCAGCAGGTCAGGCAGCATCCAAGGAGCAGGAGAAATTCCTGAAGAAGGGCTTATGCCCGAAACGTCGATTCTCCTGCTCCTTGCATGCTGCCTGACCTGCTGCGCTTTTCCAGCAACACACTTTTCAGTACCATTCATAAGCGGTATGTCCCCTTCAGTGCCCCCCTGCCTCACAGTAATACAGTAGGTGGTCTATTCACCCACAAAGCGAGGCAAGTGCATAACATTTCCATTCCCCCTCCAGCTTTCTAAGTGGTAGAAATATTTTGGAGAGTCAAGAGGCGAGGTACACACTCTGGTGGTTCGATTAAATATGCTTTCTACTGGAGCTCCATCTTGGTAAGGTGAATGGGGAAATAATATTTCCTCCCGTGAAGCCCGGAACTTGCAGGCGCTGTGTTCAAATTAAAGGGTCCTTTTAACAACTTTTATTTTTTTTCTCCTCAGTTGCACAGTTTTGGAATTCTGCACCTCAGGTGGTAGAAGCATGGTCATTCCACCATGAAGACTGGTGGATAGATCTTGTCGGCCAAGATTATGAGGGGTAGCTGTGGAATTCAACTCACGAAACAAATTAGCCACGATCTTAATGAATGGTGGCGGCTCACGAGGCTTAGTGCTGCACTTCTTTTTCATATGTTCTGGCTATTGGTGACCTTAGGATGTTTGATTTCTCACCATCTGCAGTCCCCGTTGGCTCCTCATTAGTAATACCACTGAATGTCGGGGGGGGGGGGGGGGGGGTTGACTTGATGTAGCTTCACCAGTTTTTAAAAATTCACTCAGACATTGGTGTCACTGGTTGGCCAACATTTATTGCCTGTCCCTAGTTACCTGGTAGTGAGCTTGAGCCGCTGCAGTCTATGCTGCAGGTTGACCCACAATGCCCTTAAGGAGGGAATTCCAGATTTTGACATCACAACAGTGCTGGAATGAAAATATATTTCCAAGTCAGGATGGTAATGGACTTGGAGGAAAACTCAGGTGGTGATGTTTCTATGCTTCTGCTGCCCTTATCCTTCTAGATCGAAGCGGTCATGGGTTTTGAACGTGTTGCCTAAGGATCTTTGAATTTCCATACTACATCTTGTAGACAGTACACATTACTACTGAGCATTGTGGTAGAGAGCGGTTGCTTGTGGATATGGTGCCAATCAAACTGCTTTGTCCTGGATGACTGCTAGAGATCACAGTAGGTCAGACAGTATCCATGGAGAGAGCAAGCTAATGTTTTGAGTCCAATGACCATTAGCATGCTCTCCGTGGATGCTGTCTGATCCAGTGATCACCAGCATTCGTTGTTTTCATTAGATTCCAGAGTCTGCAGGAATTTGTTCCTACATTTTGTCCTGGATGGTGTCAGGCTTCTTGCGTGATATTGGAATACTTTCCGCTTACCTGGATGAGTGCAGATCCATCATATTTCTGACTTGTGCCATGTAGATTGTGGACAGGCTTTAGTGATTAAAATGCTGAGTTACTCTCTGAAGTATTTCTCGTCTCTGATCTGACCTGATAGCCATTGTATTAATATGGTGAGTCCAGTTGAGTTCTGGTCAATAGTAATGCCCAGGATATTGATAGTGGAGGATTCAGTGATGGCAAGACCATTGAATGTCAAAGGGTAGTTTATCCCTTATTGGAGATGGTCATTACTTTCCATTGTCAGCCCAAGCCTGAATATTGTCCAGGTCTTGTTGTATTTTTACATGGACTGCAACAGCATCTGAGGATTTGTGAATGGCACTGAATATTATGGAATCAGCAGCAAACATCCCACTTCTGACCTTTATGATGGAGGAAAGGTCATTGAAGCAGATGAAGATGGTTAGACTGAGGACACCACCCTGAAGAACCCCTCCAGAGATGTCCTAGAGCTGAAATAACTGACCTCTATCAACCAAAACCATTCTCTGATGTGCCAGGTATGGTTTCAACCAGGGAAGATTTTGCCTCTGATTCCCATTGATTCCACTTTTACTAAGGCTCCATGACACTACATTCAGTTGAATGCAGTCTTGCTATTAAGGATGGACATTCTCATAGCCCCTCTGCAATCCTACCTTTTGTCCATGATTGAATCAAGGCTGTAAAGAGGTCAGGAGCTGAAATGCCTGGAAGAACCCAAACAGTATCACTAAGCAGGTGTTGCTCAATGGCAACTTCCATTACTTTACTGATGAATGTAGATTGATGGGACACTGAGTTGAATTAATTCTGCTTTTTGTGTAAATATATACCTGGACAATTTTCCACATTTTTTGTAGATGTCTGTATTGCAATGAACTGGAATAGCTTGGTTAGCTGTGCAAGTTGACACCGCAGATTCATCTGGTGCTGCTCTTGGCATGCTTCTTCACTCTCCTCATTGAATTAGTGTCTCTTGGCCTGATAGTAATGAGCAAGGTTATAGATTGCAGAGGAATTCAATTATTCAGCTACAAATGGTTTGAGGCACCTCATTCCTGTTTCAAGAGCTTAGATTAGTTCTCAATGTACCCTATTGAGCAGAGTAGTGCTACCACACAATAAAGAGAGGGTATCCTCAGTGTAAAGATTAAGCTGTCTCTGGAAGAGCACTCCTACCAGTTTGTTCAATACAGGTGCTTCTCTACACCACGATAGTTTTTTCCCTCATAACGGTTCTTGTCATGGTTGTGCGAATGTTTGCTGAGCTGGGAAGTTCATTTGCAGACATTTCATCCCGTCTAGGTAACACCATCAGTGCTTTGGAGCCTCCTCTGAAGTGCTGCTGTATTGTGTCTTCTAGAACTTATTTAGTTCCGGTTGTTCATTCTAGTAGCCGGTATATTGGGTCTAGGTCAATGTGCTTGTCGATGGACTCCATCAACAAACACATCTACCTAGACTCAATATACCGGCTACTACAACAAACTGAAGCAGCAGGAATGGAACCAAATAAATTCCAGAAGAGACAGTACACCAGCGCTTCCATGTGCCTCCAAAGCACTGAAGATGTCACCTCGACAGGGGATGAAACGTCTGCAAATCAATTTCCCAGCTCGGCAAACATACCCACAATCACAACAACTGGTACCCAAGCTACAAATCTTAACACAAACCTCGAGTGGTTCTTGTATCACAAACCAAAACTTTAACACAAGCCCCTAGATGCTAGTGAGGGTCTTAAGGATTGATTGGGTTGGATTTATCTCATGTCCAGAAACAAAGTTGATACCAGGTGAATTGTTCAGTTTTATTTCTCAGCACACGAGGCTGATTCAGCCAGCAATTAAGAGTCAACTATTTTGCTGCAGCCCTAGAATCACAGACTGGCAAGAATGGCAGATTTCATTTCTTGATACAATGCGAGCAAAATGGGCAGGTTATGTTGTCAACCTGTATTTGCATAATTGTTATTATTCCAAGGTTTTTAATTCTATATTTGACAAATTAAATTGTTATTGTTGGTTTTATTCATAATCTCCAGATCATTAAAGTAGGCATTTAGATTAATAGGGAGGGGATATCATGAAGGAATATTAAATATCATAACACAACCACATCTGTTAAGTTCAGAATATTCATACCCCTAAAAGAAACAAAGAGCTGGGCTAGAGAAAAAAATCGTAAATACAATTCTTCATTTTGGACTCTGATTAAATTTGTTTTATCTAAAATCCTTTTATAGCAAAGGTCAGGGTTTGGACTTTAAAATATTTGAAAGACAAAAACACTTGATAACTGATAATACCATGATACCAAATCAAATCAGCATTTGGGACCAAACACCTTGGCCTCATGTACACACTAAGCTTACTTTAAAAACGAAAGCTGCCATTAACTGCATGTGCAGTTGAAGGTAATCAAAGATGTCATAGAAGTGTCCTGTGGCAAAGCTTTGGCAGTAATCTACAAATTCAAGTGCTGCAGAAATCATCATTTCTTCATTCTAGCCTTTTCAAATTTATATAGACCACTTAGGCAATAAATTATACAAATCTCTTGAACATAATGAATATTACAGCACAAGGCTGAAAACAGCAAAACTTTGTCAGTAATATTTCCTGTGCAGTTATCTTCTACAGATGTCAGAAGGCTACTTCTTTCATTGTCTTAAATGACAAAACGTCAGTCCTAGAAGTCAAAAATATGAGCTTTTATCTCCACTTTATGCAAAACTCATTTTCCTGAAAATACTAAACGAATTGTAGGATTTCATTATTTTAATATTTGTTTGAGGATGTTCTCACAAAATCCAGGCCTTAGGCTCCTTGAGCCTGTTTTGTTATTTGATAAGATCGGATTGTGGTCTCACTTCACACTTTCCATACCCATCAATTTCCTTCCAAAGAATCTGCATTAGAAGTATTCAATGTTCATTTGTGAGAAGATTGGTTTTCTTCATTTATCCATAACATTAACAAATAGCAGAGGCTGATTTTGCATTTAAGATTTTCCAAAATTTAAAACCTAGATTTTGCACATTTAAGTTAGTACATTCATCCTACTCAGTGAGAGAAAGGGAGTCATCCAAATGTGTTCTCACAGTTAAATTTATTCAATAATTTAATACGGTGATAGAGGTCTTACATTTTGTCTCAAGAAATCTGCAGCATTAGCTGAGCAAATGAATGCTTTCAGCAAAGATAAAGCATGGAATGTGTACAGTTTACCATTAGTGCCAAATACCAATATCAGCAACCCATAGTTCCTCATTGCCTTTTCACTGACTGCAACATAATGATGTAAAAACAATGACTGCAGATGCTGGAAACCAGATTCTGGATTAGTGGTGCTGGAAGAGCACAGCAGTTCAGGCAGCATCCAAGGAGCTTCGAAAATCGACGTTTCGGGCAAAAGCCCTTCATTTTTGCCCGAAATGTCGATTTCGAAGCTCCTTGGATGCTGCCTGAACTGTGGTCTTCCTGCAACATAATGATGGTTTTCTATTGCCCATTTTATGCCATCATAAAGTAACTCCAGCCCCACTAGTTAACAAAGGAGGACAGACATGGGACATATTCTGGAGGCAGCTCATTGAAAAAAAAAGGGATATTTCATGTTTGGAACTAATCCTAAAATATAGATCAAATGCATAGCAATGAGTGCAGTTGGGGGTAATTATTAAAATTTTAATGGGTACATCTCAGTCCAGTTTAAAACATTCAGCTATGTTTAGCTGATAATTACGTCAGAAGATAGGAATACCCTTGTCAAAATTATAAGCAGATAGAATATAGTAACTGCTAAACAACGAAGACCAAATTCTACTAAGTTAACATATACATCACTATCTGACAATCAGGAGCTCAGTATTTTTTTTTGCAGGGCAAAGGGATGAGAAGAGGAGAGAAGGGAAGTCAGCTAAAGAGTGCGCTCCTTTTACTTTTCAGTAGGATCCACTGGACAGAAATTCAATATTTCGACGTGAATAGGATAAGGCGCTGTGGTAATGCTGACGTTTAGCAATATAGAGGCTCGTATTGTCTATGAAACTGAACTCTAACAAAAGTTGCTACTTTCAAGAAATAGGATAGAAATCCAAGAGCAAAGTGGTTAGTACTGATTAAATAAATGGTGTCTGTATTACAAGCTATGTTCAAAGAAAATGATTTTAATACATTGATAATCCACCCACACAAACCAGTATTCATTTCCTTAGGTTTTGCTGTGGTAATATTATCAAATTTAGCTGAATTTCATAAGATTCAGCAAGTGGTAACTCAAGTAATCCAAAATACTCCTATAGAAGTGACCTAGTTACACTCTTCAGCCAAAATTATACATGAGACGTTGTCAATGGGTTATTTCCAACATTTATTTACCCTCAACTTTACACTATGCAACTAAGGAAAATAATTTTGCTGAATTCTAATATTTCACCTAAAGCATAGACACAAGAAGTAGTTATTCAGACTGTCAAAATGTTTGTTTACAGGGTAGTTTATTGGTTCATTTAGCACATGGAAAATAGTAACAGCACAATAACTCTGTATTTTTTAAGCTTCAAGACTTTGGACATTTCTTGCCTAAACTTTGCATTGCCTATGCATTCCAGAGAAAATGCAGTGAGAAATAGGTTAGAAATGTGGTTAGAGCCAGCTTAACAGGGATTGGAACTGCTTTCAAACCACTGGTATTAACATACTGATGATTTGATGCCTGAAAAGGACTATTTACTAAAATATTATTTATAATTTACTGTTAGAAAGTTCATTTTTATTGGAGTTAAAACAAACTGAAGAATTGTTTTACAAGGTCAAAAATTTATGGTGACTGAGTAAGTCAAATTCCAATTTTATTACACAGTTCCAGAATTCTGAACGTGGTTTTCCAGACAACTATCCACAATGTTTTTTGCCCATTTTTTCTGAAAAGCCTACATTGATGGCTTTGATAAAGTGTCTACTGAATTTAGAAGCAACAAGAGGATGGATTTTAATGTGCAGGCCAAAATTTTAATAGGGAATTCAAAGAAAAATTTAAATAATGGCACAGTGGGAGAAAAATGGCAAAATTACAGCATTCAAGCAAAATAAGTGCTTATGCAGGGTAGTATATGAAGTGACATAGTCAAGGAACATTCAATATACTTCTCTCACTATACCTTAACTCACATGAATATGAAAAGCATTAATTTAAAGCATAATGTACCACAATCTTTCCCAATAATCATTTGCCAATTCACCTGAATGGAATTCCTTTCACTCTAACATACTGAAGCAGATAAAGTTGTCATTATATTGTAGATTGATTTTGAATAAAAGAATACTTTGCATTAGACCTACATGGCTCAAATTAGGGCTTCTGGTCATTTCTAAATCAAGTGGAAAAATATTACCCTAGTCTTTGAAAGGGGACTGTCATCATAAAAATTAAATACACTCTGTTAGACTTTCTAACATGGTATTATTTTCCAACTTTGAGATTCAACATGCTTTTAAAGCCACACAACACAAACAGCATTTCTTTAAGAAACTCAACCTGTCTGCAGGTCCACTTGATAAAATGGTTCACTTTGCACTTAAAAGATTTAATACTCTCATATTTGCAGGTCAGACTTTGTATGGCCTTGTACATAAGCTCCTCAACACTTCAAGTATACATTGCAAACTCAATCCCACCAGTATGAGTTTATAATTTATTTTTTCCTAGTTAACCTATTCTTCCAATCAACCTGTTCAGAGATGTTATCACATAATTCTGGAGAAAGTGGAACTTGAACTCAAGCCTCCCAGTCCAGGGGTAGGGACACTACCACCATGCCATAAGAGGGCCCAGAGTAGGAGTTTGTACACTTTTGCTAATCATGCTTTTCTGAGATTCCCAATTCAGTTCTAGATTGATAGCTAGTGTTTTTTGTCATTTATCATTGGAATTGGGTTAAGTACCAAACTCATTGCACATCCTTACAACTAATACATAATTTCACATCGTTCTAAAATTGGAATACTTTTAATTGCAATTTTAGATAATGATGTGCTTGAAATGCATGCTCACTTTACACCATGATTTGTCCAAGATATTCCTCTAAATATCCTGAAGAGCTTATGCTTGAAACGTCGATTATCCTCCTCCATGGATGCAGCCTGACCAGCTGTGCTTTTCCAGCACTACTCTTCAGTTCCTATAAATATGTCAACTGAATGAACATTTTTGCATTGTGCTCATTTAAAGATGTAGTTTGTATTGTTTTGACAGGACTCATGCTGGGTTAGTCAAAATACTTTTTTTTGCAGGAGTATTCAATGTAAAGAATGCAACTTATTTTTATATTTCTTCCTCAAAATTCCACTCTATTCATCAAAATTCAAGAAACCAAGCTTGCGTTAATAATTAACACATCTTGTCAATGTGATGTATAATAGAATGGAGTGCAAACTAGAGTTGCCACTTTTAGGTGACTGTTGAGGGAAATCAAAACCCACACATATGCACTTTGACTAAGAAACTTTATTGTCCATAAGACATGCCATTTACTTCACACCATAAAACCATATGATCCTTTCAAAGTCATTAGTTGAATAAAAAAGCCTTTTCAATACTGAAGAAACAAGACTTTATATTTATTTCCAAATCTACTGTATTCAGCTTTGTATCCATCAACTGATCATGTACTCCCCACAAGCTTTCCACATTTTAGTCAAACTATAAATGCTTTCCATTCACCCTTAACCATATGAATAACAAAACATAAGAGAACATTGTGAGAGAATAACATTTTATTGATATGGCATCACACTCAGTAAAGCAGGAAGGTTTAAGAACAGAATTGTGCATCAGAAAGTCAATGAGGTAAATGGTAATGTATCCAAGCCCAGGGGGAGCCTTTTGTCTGTGCAACCAGCTTGTACATCTCAGCAAGACATCATTGTGCTCAACTGTATCTCTCTATACTAACAAAACCTGCAAGGCTCCCCAAAACTGTAGTGTGTGAGGTATTGTGAAATTAACCATACTGTTGTCCAATAAACCTGAGGTAACTATGCTGTTTTTCAGAATGTGACAAAAAGAAAATCATGAAACAATACTGGAAAAAACTGTTCATGGGTATTTCCAGTAAATCAATGTATTCATTTTCCATTCCCACTACTTCAGAATTTTGAAACTTAAGCGGTAAAATAATATATTATAAAAATGTTTATAAAATAGCAGCACACTCAGTGAAACAATACAGCCAAGTACTGTTAATGTGAATAAGAATGAAACAAATCATAGCTTTTCATAGCAGCGCAAAATAAAGATTCGTACTCCATTTTCTACCCTCATCAACCCCAGTCAGGCTGTGTCAATTCAGCAAAACTCTATTTCCCCCAGATACTTTCTTTAATCCTACCTCTCTCAAATCCCTAGTTCAACATTTCAATCAATAGCTTAATTTTGCAAATTTCAGACTGTTACAAAACATGTGCAAATAAACACTGCCCCCAACTCTTTACCATTCATGCCCAACGATGGAGCAGAAAAATTCAAGTAGACTGAATACAAATTCTCAAATAACAACAAGTTGTGAACCATGGTACTTGCTGCTTCTTGCACCAGCAATGATTCTCATCCAAAATGTCCAAGGCTCGGCATCCCTGTGGCACAAAGATCCTTCTGTGACACTGAAAACATATGAAGTTACTAAAGATCTGTGGAATGTTGCAACCCAAACTGGAATGTCTTCCATACAAAATGTTTCTTTTTCCAGCAACACGATAATATAATACACCAGAAACTGGGAAACAAAAACAAGTCAATTTCATAAACCATTTCATTCATCCCTAGGGAAATATATTCAAAGTGCTTTTCAAATGAAATGGTTTACAACAATGCTAACTGTGGGCCAATTTCTGCACCAAAAAAAAAGTTTGGAAGTTTTGCCTCTTTAACAAGTTGTATGCCTCTTTTCAAGTGGAAGGATATAGTTTGGTTTCTCTGCTTTCCACACAGAATGCTAGGTGGAATCAAAGTTGAAATCTGAGACCAATAAAGATGATCAAGATTCTTGCAATCTGGACAATGTAGTGTAATGCAGAGTGCAGTGGCAGTGTAATCAGCTGACTGGCTATTGGAACAGGAGTTCCCTAGACACATTCAAATTTGGCCCACAGTTAGAGGAGCGGCTAACAATGCTGCTGTGTAGAATGAACCATTTCTGAAGGCAGAACCAGAACAGTTAGAGACACATTGTTGTGGGGCAGAGCGGGGGGTGAGGGGTGGAATGGAGGAAGAAATAGAGAAAAATTAGGACCAGGTGCATTATTGGGGGGTGGGGGGGGGGTGCATGGGTAAGTACTGATAGATGTGGCAGAAATAAATGAAGACACAGACAGACATAGAGAAACACGAGTATCATACTACAGTAGTGACAATAGGAAGAAACAGATATGATGAGAAAATGTACACAGCACAGCCATGACATAGACTTTCAAGTTGGTTTAAATAGGAACCTTCCACATATGCATTCATTAATTAAGGTCAAACAAATCCACAGAACAGCAATCCCGCCCATAACCAAACTTCACTCAAGTTCAATATGTTAAGGCAGTATTGCAATCCATCCACACTGAAGATGGTTCACTCACAAAAGAGAAGACTATTTTCCAGCAACCCTCCCCACCTCACTCAGGCTATTGCTTTGCAATCTAAATTGAGCCACAATTTTTCATATATTGAAGAGGGTGCATGCACCATAAAATAGAACAGTAAATATCTAATCATGTAACCCCACATACACAGGCCTGCATTTAGCTAGCTATTTTTATGCTTCTTAAGCATGTTCATTGTCAATAATAAAACAGCAATTATGCAAACAAATAAAGGTGGGATTCCCTTCTGCAGAACACCATAGGCACCATAGTTTTAATATCAGTTTTGTTTTCTAAAAGAAGCTTTAGATAGTTTCTATGTAGGAGCATTTTTAAAAAGGAAAAACAAAAAAAAATCTTCCTAAAGGGAAGATCACACATAGCCTTTTCCACTCCTGTAGCCTCACAGATTTACATTTCTCACATCTGTGGGTGTGCTTGCCTGGTCCAGTTCATCCACCCTCTTTGAATGGTCCTGCTCAGTCGGTCTCAGGTTGTTGACCAGCAATGATTCGATCTGTTCCTGGCAAGCTTTCAGACAATCCTATTAAGAAACGATGAACCATATCATAGGCATAATTTTGAGGCATAGCTAAATCTCTCAACTTGAATTATTCTGTTGTCAAATGAGAAGTTATCTGTCCTGCAACCCACATTCTCTTTCACTGTAGGTTGTCATTTTATTTGTTTAACAATGAATTAACGTGCAATTGCAACACAGAATAAAATTTGAACTACTTGATTAAAGAAATATTACTGCAACATGATAAACCCTGGAACTTAAATTTTACAAATTAAAGAAAACTTAGTCACGGTTTCTGTATTTTTAACATTCAATTAAATACATAGGAACCACATTTTCCAACTGTTTTAATACAAAAAACTATTAAAACAGTACATCCAGAATCAAATATTGGCAGCCACTTTACAAAACTGATTAGAACATTAGACAGTGATACTAAAGATGCAGTTATTAGCCATCTTCACCACTAACAAATCATAATTAATTTCCTTTCACAAACTTTTGATTTGCAATATCATAAATTGTGTCACCATACATTTTATTTTGTTGAAGTATAACTGTCTGATCTTACTTTATGGATAACTCTAGACTGCCTTCAGTGGGAAAACCAAAGCTTCTCAATCAAAGTCAACGTTCTGGTCTAACCTCTTTCTCAATTTCCCTCTCAAGCAATCCCCAGTTTAAATGAAGCCATACAAAAAGCATTGGAGCTGGAGTCTGGAGAGAATTGTGCATGGACCGGCATATAGAACAGTTGTAACAAATTGGTCATTCGTTTTACACCCTAACGTTTATTTCTTCACTGCAAAGAAACGGAATACCAGCCATGCCATACAAAGAGAAATAAAGGCAGCTCCTTCTTTATATCTCAACTTGCTTCCAATTTTATGCTCTTGGTATTGTGTTCCACTCAAACTCCAAATTTTATTCATCATTATCCAGCTTCAGTTCTCCAATAACTTGAAAATTTCCAATTTCCAAAAACTTAAAAATCTTGTCCAAAACTCAACTATTCACATCCATCAAAGGCTAGGACATTGCTTACCCACAGTACCTCATTGTATGAACTCCAATTAAACAAAATTCTCAAAACTTTAAAGTTCCCTAATGCCTCATTGTTTAGCTCCAATTCCTTTATGCATTAGCTTTTAATATATCTACCCTCCATTTCCTTAGACATTTTTGGAAGAGTCATCAAGCATTTCCACCACACTTGTCTCAACTCTCTTCCCTAAATCTCTGACACAAGCTGAATTTTCAATTCATGGTCAAGGAGACCAAAGTCCGGATAATTTCTGATTGGAGCCTACACAGCTGATGTGGTGTGATTTAAAATGCAAGAAAAAGCCTGAACCTGAAGTAAGATTAGCACTCAATCAGCAACACCAGGAATAACCTGGAGAAAAATCCCAGTGATAGAAGGCCCTGTGGTAAAGTGAATGGCAGCTATTACTAGACTTCCCATTCACAAACTATGGAGCAGGAAAGATCACTAAGGAGGCATGGTGGCCTGGGCAAGCATTGACCAGGCAGTTGCACACTTCCTGGATGGCTTCCTCAGGTTTTAACAAACAATGTCAGAGGAGAGGTGCTATTCCCGCCATCCAGAAGAATTCACCACGGATAAAGACACTCAATTCAGCAGGAGAGTCATTAAAATTCAGAGTGACATGACCTTGATAGTTACAAGTAAGGGTCTACTGCAACTGGAGCTGAGGCATCTCAGATTAGTAAGCACGGAGTCTAAATATTAGATGTCAATTACCTGCAGGAGGTGCACCTTTTAAGTACTGGCATTGTTATTTTGGATGTTGCTGATTCTTAGTTGCTACACGTGACAACTTGGGTTGGAAGCAGCTTCTTCTCCTGTGCTCTGCTCCTCTGGTCTCCTCCAGTACATACAGTTCCCTTGTCAGAAGTTCCTCACTATTCTACCAAAGTTCATATGAAGCTCGTTCTCAGTTCATTCCATCACCTGCTGCTTGTTCATTCACCACAGCTTTCTTGGGTATCCTCTACTAAACTGATACATGATGCCAGTAGTCCCTTTCAGGAGCAGCACTATTTAGATTAAAATAGATGCACAGCATGGAAACAGACCCTTCGGTCCAACTTGTCCATGTTGACCAGTTTTTCTACATTAATCTAGTCCCATTTGTCAAACTTTCGCCCATATCACTCTAAATCCTTCTTACATACCCATCCAGATGCCTTTTAAATGTAATTGTACAGCTTCCACCACTTTCTTTGGCAGTTCATTCCATAAATGCCTCAGCATGAAAATGTGCCCCTTAGGTCCCTTTTAAATCTTTCCCCTCTCACGTTAAACCAATACACTCTCATTTCGGACTCTCCTACCCTGGGGAAGGGATCTTGACTATTCACCCTATCCATGCCCCTCATGATTTTATAAACTTGTCCCCTCAAAGTTGGAAAGGTAACCCTCAGCCTCTGACGCTCCAGGGAAAATAACCCCAACATATTCAGCTTCTCCCTATAGCTCAAACCCTCCAATCCTGGCAACATCCTGGTAAATCTTTTCTGAACCCTTTCAAGTTTTACAATCTTTCGTGTTCACAAATATAAGCCTCTCAACATTGTAGTGGAAGTTCTGTGCCACTAGTTGAGTCATTGAATACAAGTCTCCATTCCTCCCATATGTTGACTAACACATCCATTATTCCAGAAAAAACTGCAAATGCTGTAAATTAAGAACAAAAACAGAGATTGCTTGAAAAGCTCCCCACGTCTGGCAGTATCTGTGAAGAGAAATCAAGGTTAATGTTTCTGGTCCAGTGACCCTTGCTCAGAATATTAATTTTGATTTCTCTTCACAATGCTGCCATACCTGTTGAGTTTTCCCAGCAACCTGTTTTTGCACCATTATTCCTCCTACTGTGTTCATTACAGCCACAATGACATGTACCAGAGCCTATGTTTTGCTGCATCTCCCAAAGAGTGACAGAGATTTTCAGACTCAATCAATCTTAATTTGCAATAAGCTTAACCAGTTAACTGGAGACACATGGATTGCCAAATCCCAATCCCTTTTGGAAATCATGTTTTCTACGAGTGCTGGAATTCAACTAAAAGTATGATCTTACATACATATCTACATCCGAATGCACCCTCTCAGGCTTTTAAAATTCCAGCCACACATCCATTAAATATATATCTACCAAAATGTTTACTACACTATATACTCTGAATTGTAGAAATGCAGCATTTTACAGAATTCAAGTTACTCTGAACTACAGGTTAAGAAAAAGTTTTTTTCACTGGATTCCAGAGAACTGCTTCAGTTCAGCTGTCTCATATAAAAAAGGTAGTTTTTTTTCATCCTACACTTGGTCTCTGGGAACTATGCACTGCAGGCTTTGAACAAGTATGCTCAGGAACTAACATAACCAAAACTTCTGGGTATAGCTCATTGATAATTTCAATGCCAGTTTTCAGTTTGGGTTGAAATAGAGGAGAGAAGATGCTGTGAAATTGGCACAGCTGCAGTTACAAATTAAAGGCAAACTGATTTATTACTGCAACAAGAAGAAAAGAGTCAGGAAATCACTGCAGTTGCTGAAGAATGGTGCAATGTCTACACAGAGTCTCTCCATTCACTGCTGCAGCTGCTCCTTCTAAAATGGAAAAAAGAATTA
This sequence comes from Chiloscyllium plagiosum, assembly GCF_037043375.1. Taxonomy (NCBI): domain Eukaryota; kingdom Metazoa; phylum Chordata; class Chondrichthyes; order Orectolobiformes; family Hemiscylliidae; genus Chiloscyllium; species Chiloscyllium plagiosum. Next base: position 39,686,417 of record NW_028270161.1, read on the forward strand.
CCCTGCTTGGCGCTGAAGGGCTTCCTCCTCAGATAAGTTATACAGGCTGCATCACAAGTTAATAGAAAGCAGAAGTACTGTGTCTCAAAGAACAGGGTGTAGGTGAAAGAAGTGCCAACACTAAATAAATGGGCAAACACATGCACTAAGTGTTATAGCTTAACATCAGCAAATGCAAAGCAACCAGAAGCATTCTAGCTCTTTCCATCTTCCACATGCACATCACACAGCAACAGAATTACTAGGCTGAACAAAAGCTCTTCCTCTCAGTTGCAAATCGATGACATCTTTCTTTCCAAGATAATTGTCCAGTTGAAATCCTAGTCACTTCCTAATTTTCATAGAAAAAAATGTCAGTGGATTAGATGGTAGCATTATTACCCCAGAAGGTTGGAGGTTTTAAAACCCACTCCAGGATTACAAAATTCTAAGCAGATATTCCACTGCACTACTCAAAGTGCTGCTCTGTCAGAGATGCTGTTTCTCGAAAAGAGATATTAAACTAAAGTCCTATCCATACTCAAGTTTTCTTTTCATTCGTTCTTGGAATATGGGTGTTTGTTACTGACTGGGTTAGCACCTGTTGCCCACCTTTTATTGCCCTTTTGCTGATTTTGAGCCCTTGTTCTAAATGACTTGGTCACTGGAAAGATCTGTTGTTAGTATGAATTTACATACACACTGTACTTGTAATTGAGCATGCTTTTTAAAAAATCTATAAGCATGACAGATGAACACAAACGTTTACATACAGCAACTGCAATAGGCACAATCTAGTGTTAGAATACAGATGGATTATATTTCTGAAACAAAATTAAACTGACATAAGATCTGTGTATTTGCTCTGCCATCATGAAATAGCTGATCAGGTTGTAGGATTGTAGGCATGAAGCTAAGTCCCTGATTTCAAATTGTCAGAAGACAACAGTCAATGCAAGAGAACCTCAAGAGAAAGAAGGATTTCTCAAAATGTGTATGCTACAAATCTGATTTCAAACTTTGATTTAGGAAAACTGGTCCTTGCTGCATGGAGACTGCTTTAAATTCCTGGCTTTTAAAAGACTTTACAGAATAATCACATGGTCCTGTTCACAACCTGGTACATTTGTGTTCTTCTATTCAAATCTCAACTTTACAATGCACCCTAAAAGACAGTGAATTATTAGTGGCCATTTACAGCTGTGGAAAATAGCTGATTACTAGGATCAAAAGAATACAGGAAATTATATTCTGGCAGTGGGACATGGTATTCTTCTTAACAACACTAAAACTTAGGAACCTATTATTCTTACTGATTAAACTAAAGAGGGAACAAGGAGTGAAAGACTAGTGCAAATTTCTAGAACAGATAACGGGTTATTGAAGATTTTATTAAATAATCTGCCAAGAGTACTAAATGCTTTTGATATAGGGAAAGGATTTTTCAATTGATGGATGAATTTGGATAGGAAAATTTTTAAAAAGTACATTTGCCTTCAAATAGCAGTTACAAATTAACTGACTGTCCTAACCACCAGGAGTTTTGACAAACATCTATCTGACTGAACACAAAACTGAACTTTGGCCTCAGATATCAGAAGTTATTCTTCATAAATAAAACCAAACTTAACATAACACCTTTCAAGGTGAAAGCCATCACAACAGATTTTACATAAAAGGATCCATGTGACCTCTTAAAATCTGCCTATGCTAAAAGTAGTTCAGTTCCATGTCACAATTTACTTAAATGGTGAATTTAAATGTTGAAAGGTGTTATTCAAATCTTTTAGCAGTAAGGTGATTATTGTCCAAACTGTAACAAGCATAAAAGGCAATCTAAAATCCTTAAGTAATTAGTAACAGAATTTATGATAACGATGTATAAAAAAAAATGTGGTTACTTCAACACAAACTATTTACAACTATTCTTGGATATACTTTAAAACTGGCAGCATCCTCTGTAAATCCTGCTTTGCATTGTGGGGGATGTGATGCAACAGCACAATTATTTCAGATAGCTGCATCACCCCACTCTTACTCCACATGCAAAGCACTTTGAATTAGAAGCTGAATGATGCTAATAGCTGCCAAATCAACCAACTACAAGTAGGAAACGATCTCATTCTTCCATTCATTTCAGTCAATCCTGGCTACTGTTTTCTCGCATACTAAGTACAGTCTGCAAACAAACAAAGCACGAGGAGGAAGTAAATCCTGTCATATGCTTCCAAACCACAAGTACTAAGCAGTACAAAGAGTGGATAAACCTTTAGTTTGCCAAAATGTATTAGATGATCCCATCTTAAAGACACTTCTATCCTGATGGAGATATACAGTTGTTTTTACTAAGCATTTATATCAAAGAGCTTACATAGATCCAATATGTAAGCACTTAAGCAAACTGATTATCCACTTTGGGAGGGGATAAAGCATAGGCAAAGAAAGTGAAAATATGAAGATACACTGATCAGCAAGTCTTGCCCCTGAACCCATTGAGTCAGACATAGTCCTAAATTGCAGGCCACTGTTAGTTCAAAGACACAACTTCACAGGCTTTAACATAAATAAATTCAGCTCTTCATTTGCTGATATTTGTTTTGTTCAGCTTCAAGCTAATGCAATGCCAGAACCTAACTCATAAGCACAGCACGGGAAATCAGGATCGAGAATATTCTTGTCCCTGTGCTGCTACTACTAATTGCCTCAAAAGAGAAAGCGCAGAAATCCTGCCCCAAAAGGATTACTTTGTAAACTTCAGACCACGGCCAGGGTGTCTGGCAAAGTTTCAACAATTCCAATGGGTACCCCATCACAATAGATTCTACATGGCATGGTTTTCAGATTCGCATTGTACTTAGTGGGTCAACATGAGGCAAAGCTGTTTCCACACATCCATGTTACTTTTTTATGTTCTAACCAGAAAAGATTAATCAAATCAATTTAGTTATCTGAACTAAAATGGAAGACAGCAGTAGTATTAATATGGTTGTAATAATTCAGAGGCCCAAGCTGGGGGCATGGGCTCAAACTCCAATGTGGTAGCTAGCGGAATTTAAATTCAATAAAATCTACAAGTGAAAGTTAATCTCTGATAGTGACCATGGTATCTATGGTGTTTGTAAAAACACCTACAGGTGAACCAGATGGAAGGAAATGTGCAATTTTCACTTGATCTGGCCCACATGATTCTAGAGAAGAACGCCTCATCTTCCGCCTCGGAACACTTCAACCCCAGGACATCAATGTGGACTTCAACAGTTTCCTCATTTCCCCTTCCCCCACCTCACCCTAGTTACAAACTTCCAGCTCAGCACTGTCCCCATGACTTGTCCGGACTTGTTCGACCTGCTTATCTCCTTTTCCACCTACCCACTCCACCCTCTCCTCCCTGACCTATCACCTTTATCCCCTCCCCCACTCACCTATTGTACTCTATGCTACTTTCTCCCCACCCCCACCCTCCTCTAGCTTATCTCTCCACGCTTCAGGCTCTCTGCCTTTATTCCTGATGAAGGGCTCTTGCCCGAAACGTCGATTTTGCTGCTCCTTGGATGCTGCCTGAACTGCTGTGCTCTTCCAGCACCACTAATCCAGAATCTGGTTTCCAGCATCTGCAGTCATTGTTTTTACCTACGAAGTAGTGACTGTTAATTGTCCGTTGAAGTAACCTAATAAGACACGCAGTTCAACAGACATAAGGATTAGCCTACAATTCTTGTCTTGCCAGCATTACCCACATACCAAAAAAATGAAAAAAAAGCCTGGCATTGTACAGTCAACTGCAATTTACAATGGCAAGAGTGGGTCAGTCAGTAACATTTTCATGCCTGAGTCACAAAATTCCAGGTTCAAGAAAGAACCCACCTCAGAGCTTAAGCACCAAAACCAAGGTTAATCTTCTAACACTGACAGCATTGCACTGCTGAAGGTGCTGTCTTTCAAATAAGAAAATAAACTAAAGTTCCATCTACCTGTTTGATGATGCCAAAGTTCTCACAGCATCAATTTGAAGAGCAGGGGAGTTAGCCCGATTATCCTGGCTAATACAGATCTCTTAACCGACATCATAAAAACAGATTATCTTCTTACGTTGCTGTTTTTGGGAGGTGAGATGCACAAATTAGCTGCCACATTTGCTACATTGCAACAGTAACTATCTCAAGTATTTCATTAGCTGTAAACTGATTTCAGATATTTTGTAGTTGTGCAAAGCATCATATTTATGCATGTCTTTTCTTCTACTTAGAATGTAGGTGATATTAATGCAGTAAAATTCCCCATTGAGATGTTGTTGGATTTGGAGCTAGTGTTGGATTTTGGCATTCACTAATTGTAAAACCAAGTCAATTACAATTGTAGTTGGTATTTGAGAGGGGTAACCTAAAATATCTTTTGTTAAAAGATCAATTCCAGTCAAAAGTACATTTTCACAAGTCTCTTAGAATTTGGTTTCTCATAAGTACAGAAGAAATGACACTCTCTCTAAGCAGTGGTTTACACAATCACCTGGGGACACCGGCTCATTTTGGGTTGTCTCTTGTTCTCTTCTGCTGACTCAAGTAATCCTGGTGTCTCCTCTAGTTTGCACATACACTAAATATCACTGTTTATTAATATGCACATATGGTAGTGACTAATCAGGCAGCCTGGACTCTAATGGGGTCGCAAATGCATGAATAGCACATGATCAAACTCAAGTTAGCAAAATACCCTACTCTTAATCCCAGATTGGTTTCTTTGGAAGTAATGAACTGAGGGGTCTTGTGATGGTCGTTGCGTCAAATCCAACCTGTTCCAGAGATCTATGATAATATCACTGAATAGGTTATTTAGAAAATGTCAAAACTTATGGCAGTTTTAATGATCCTGCTTCCTATCTCCCAATTTGTTCCTCGAAATGTCCATTTGTTTATAAGATCTTCCTTATTCCTTTGAGATAGAGCCCTTACCTAAACACTTGTTCCCAGCATCTGCAGTCCTTGGTTTTACCTAGCTCAGTCACAGATATTTGTTACTTATTTGAGTTTACCTACTGTGTTACAAAGTGCACACAAGCAATTTATAAGAATAGAATTATCAATGAATAGACACTGCAGTTCAAATGCTTTAAATCTAATGGACGAACTACCATCTCCCAAACAAGTTAAAATTGCTTCCTTATGCATTGGGAGTTCGAAGAATCATACACATTCTATTCTTACTTATCATAAAATGTTTGCATTTGCCATTCAGGTCATCACGTCTGTTCCATGTCTAAGCAACAACAACAGAGTTGGTCCCTTTCCTCAAGCTCTACAAATTCTCTCCCTTTATATGTTAATCAATTCTCCTTCAAAAGACTCAATTAGATTTACCTCCATCATACTCCAAATCCAAATATAAAGAGGTTAGCATGATATTATTGATTCTGAGTCATTCATCTTAAATCAGTTCCTCTAGTTTTAAACATTTCCAGCAATGAACTCAGTTTCCATCTCCTCCATCTCGACCACTACAACTTTGAATACTGCTATCAAATGTCCCATCAACCATCTACTCTTAAGTGAGCAAACCCAGCTTCTCCATCATACTGAACTGAAGTCCCAATCTCTGGAACTACTCTTGTACCTTTTTTGCACAGTAAAACCTTCAAGTCCTTTAAATTGTGGCACTTGAAACTGGATAGAATATTCCAGTTGAGGTTGAGCCAGCACAAAGTTTCATCATTACTTTCTTGTCTACATCACTTATAAAACTAAAGATTGCATATAACGTTTTGAACACAACCTTTAGAATTATACTCTTCAGTTTGTTCTTCTTACAAAAAACTGTCCCACTTCAGTTTCACCTAACTGCTCGCATTGGTGAGACCATATTGCTAATATTTTATGCAGTATTTTAAGAAAGGGTGTATTTTTAAAAAGGATGCATTGGACAAAGTTCAGAGGTGGTCTACTAGATTTATACCTGGAATGAACAGGTTGTCTTATGGAGGAAGGGTTGGTCACACTGGACTTATTTTCACTAAATTTAGAAGAGTGAGGGGTGACATGATTGAAATATGCAAATTCCTGAACAGTCTTAAAGTGAATATAGAAAGGATCTTTCCTTTTGTGGGCAAATCCAGAACTAGCAGATACAATTAGGGGGTCACCCTGTTATTATAGAAGATTCTTCTAGCAGATGCACGACTTTGGAACACACTGCCTCAGAAGGCTTTTAAAGGAGGTAGATTGATTCCTTTGCCCAACAAGGATCTACAGCCATCAAAGCTAGATAAGAATATGGAAATGAATTACTAACAGATCAGTCAAGATGTTATTGAATGGAAGAATATTTCCAAAAGTCCAAATATCCTGTTACTGCTCCTAATTTATGTTTATATGTTCATTCCATTATCCTTTTTAAGTACTATCTTTGTGTTTCTGGCAAAGTTTAAAGTTGTGCCCTGCATATCCCAAGTCTACATTATTAATATGAATCATGAAAATCAGCAGCCCTAGTAATGTTTAAGTCAATGTAGTCTTTTTTTTTTAAATATACACATCTTACATCAAATGATTTCCTACATATTTCATGCTATTACTTTACATCAGTAATTGCATCTAATTTGCATATAATCCATTCCAAAGTCCTCGATAAAAACTGCATGTACAAAAACCTAATCACAATGTCCTGATATTTGCAGCTGGCACTTACAAGGCCCTAGCTGGCAAATTTGACTTAAATCACTTGCCATCAAGTTATCATGAAGGTTCTGTAGACAGTTCGATAGCAGTATGTTTTTATAACAAGTGACTAAAATTCAAAGTGGAGAAACTCAGCAGATCTAACTGTATCTGCGACTATAGCATGAATCGCAAAAGAATTAGTATGCAAGAACAGCAAATAATTAGGAAAGTTAACAGAACGCTACCACATCTGGAATACAATGCGATGTCTTTGTTATGCAATTTAAAGAAGAATGTATGGAGCAGTTCAGAGAAGATTTACTAGATTAATGCTTGGAATGGACAAGTTGACTCAAAAAAAGTTGGACAGACTAAGCTTGTACCCAGAATTTAGATCAGTAAAAAGCAACCTGATTGAAAGCTATAAGATCACGATGGGTCTCGATAAGTAGAGGAAGAGAGAACGTTCCTTTTTATAGGAGAATGCAGAACTAAGTGTCACTGTTTTAAAATTAAGAGTCACCATTTACAATAGAGGTCATGCAAATTTCCTATGAGAACCATATGTTTTTGGAACTCATTTTCTAAGGATCTGGATGCATAGTCCTTGAATATGTTTAAGGCAAAGGTAGATAGATTCTTGTTAAGCAAGAGTTGAAAGATAATCCAAAGTAGGTGGGAGTGGATTTTAGGTTACAATCAGATCAGCATGATCTTTTGAATGGCAGAACAGATTCAAGAGGCTGAATGGTCCACTCCCGCTCCATACACTCATATTCCGCTCTCTAGCATCTTCACTACTTCGCTTTTAGTTGAGTGAGAAGTGTTAAAGGATGGTTGTACAGATCCTCAGAAATAACTCTTTACTGCATAAAAAATTTATTCTTAGGGCATGTTTTAAATCTTTTCCAACTTGGATCACAATTGATTAAAAGTTGTAGACAATAAAAAGAATACTTAAAGCAAGTGTCTTTCTCAACAAAATTTAGAACTATAATATCAAAAACTTGTAACTTCTGAATTAAGAACCAATTAATTAAGTTGGCTCAACAGAAGTGCATCTGATGTGTGTCACCAGCACAGGGTTAGTAGATTCACTGCCTGTCTTCTTGCTCAACCAGTAAAAATATCCCAGCATTTTGCTACAGTTTGGTGATTAATCATCAAGAATCAGCCTTCAGGCAAAGAACTCAAGAAAAATTCCTGAATACACAAAAGCCACTCCAACAATGGCAATAAAAAAATGAAACGTATATTTATTCACATTTCATGCTTCACAACTGTAAGCACACACTGTTGCTTTTAGACAGCACCTCTATTTTGGACAGGAAAATGCTAAACGTAGAGTACCATGTCTGGAAAATAATGTAATGTTAAAGCTTTGGCAAGACTGCAGAAATCTAAAGAAACACTGTGATCATCTACCCTGCCAAAATATGGCTATGATTTGCAAGCAGCAAATTACATGGAAACTGACAAAGCGTGTAGCTGCTTCTCTTTAAAATTTGTTTGCTGTTACTAATTAGTTACGGTAAAAACAGATACTAAAATAATGCGGAGACCTTGAAAGTACAATTGGATTTTATTTCTCCCTGATTCTCAAATGGACTTTGAGCTGATGTAATAAGTTGAATCACAGCCATCTTCTGTGCATTATCTTTTCCACACACTATCTTCCAGTTGAACAGTTCACATGAAAATCAGGAGCACCACAACGTCAACATTTTCAGAAATGTAAATTCTAAAAAAAAATGATTGTAGCTAGTCCTGAGTTTCACAAGTTTAAACTATTACAAATTTAACCCACTCAAAATCAGTTTTTAAGCACTGAGTTTCTACAATTCAATGATAGCAGAATTCCATGCTTGCAGTCCAAATGAGCTGAGACTAAATAACTTGTGATCTTAATCACAACAGCATCGCTACCTGAGACATGCACATTTTTAGTTTCTAAATCAACTTCAACTAGCAACTCAAGTGGTTGAATTTTTATACTTTAAATGATACAAAAGGTACCATGAACATGCAATGCTACTAAGCCAGAATACCCACATTCATGTAGTAGGAGTCAAGCCCCAGTTATTCCTGAGGATAATACTTTGCAAAATCCTTCCAATGTAATGGATTAAGTTATTCACGATTTGGGCAGCACGGTAGCTCAGTGGTTAGCACTGCTGCTTCACAGCACTAGGGTCCCAGGTTCAATTCTCACCTCGGGTGACTGTCTGTGTGGAGTTTGCACTTTCTCCCAGTGTCTGCGTGGGTTTCCTCAGGGTGCTCTGGTTTCCTCCCACAGTCCAAAGATGTGCATGTTAGGTGAATTGGCCATGCTAAATTGCCCATACTGTTAGGTGCATTAGTCAGAGGTGAATGTAGGGGAATGGGTCTAGGTCGGTTGCTCTTCGGAGGGTCGATGTGGACTTGTTGGGCCGAAGGGCCTGTTTCTACACTGTAGGGAATCTAATCTAATCTAAAGTTCACATCTATACTTCTATCTCACTTTCCTAAAGCTTTAGTCATTTAAAGAAATCTTCCCAAAGAGTTTAAATCGAACAATACCCTAAAACATTAGTATACATTAGTTGCACCGAGAGCAAATTAACTCTAGAAGGATTTGCAACTAAGATTGAAAATACTTTACAGACAAGATATTAGTTGCCAATCACCTGTGAGTGTTTTCTCACTAGTGTAACAGGATACTCACCACATCTGTGTGTATGATCTTGGCCAGGTGATCTGTCAGGTTATAACTTGAAAGTGAACTATCACCAACATCCAGCTGAAGTCCACATATTGCTGCCCCAACACTTCCAGTCGCTATCATTGATGGCGGATACATGGCAAACTTAAAATCTGTGGGGACAGGCACAGTAAAGTAAGTTTAAAAACTGGATATGTTCTCAAATAGTAATTTTTACACTAAATTTCCAGAACACAGCACTCCCACCACAAATATTAAACTACATATGAACAGAATGATCCAAAAACAACTCAATTATTATAAAATTATGGCCCACTTTTCAATGAAATGATATCACAGAAATATACTGATCATGAATGACTGAATAAAAAGCCAGTGTCCCTGCCAACCAACATTGCTGTAGGTCTGCTCCTACATATGGTCACATGAACATATTTTACTGCCCAATAACCTTGCAAATTCCTTTAATGTCACCCACAATGCAAATGAGACAGCTAGCAAATGGCTGGAGGCCCAGAGTGACTAATGCCTAGGTTGCAAAAGACTTGCAAAGCTTCTATCTCCCCTCTTCTTTTCCTCTGTAAGAAGCACCATAAACTTGGCTATCAAAGCTCCACATGTCCCCTCTTTGTTGTTCAACAGGCAGTGATTTACATCAGTAGCTCCTATTTTTAGCATATTAATTAACTACTGCAACTGTTTGAGGCAAGTGTCTCCAACTGGAGAGTGTGGCATCAATGTTTGAAACCATCCCCTCATCTTTGCCTTTGAAAATCATGGAAATGACCCTCCTCCTGTTATGAATTCAAGCTGACATACTCACAAAGGGACTGTGGGGTTGGGGCAGGGCACCAATTTCACACATGTAGCTTGCCAGCTCACCCAACCAAGCTAGCAAGGAAGGGATTTTTAAAAACAATGTCAAAAGGATGGTATCATTGTGGGTCACTTAGAACGGTGCTAGGATAAAAGAATAATTATGGAATGATTGAAATAAAACAAACTATAGGGACTCTCCTAAAATATTAATGTTCTTGTGAATACAAATTTTCTAGCCACTATGTACATTGATTAAAAACTTCAAGCTACAGTTCTATTGTTTACTTTCCAATACACAATGAAATGCAAAAACCATTAAACTGATCATATGTGTACTCCAATTCAGGTGTCACGTATCAACCTGCATTGAAATTGAATTGATAATTTGGGCTATCCAGAAACTCCCCTCATATCCAAAAGGCATTTTCAGACAAATCAGAACACCTGTAAGCCAACTGATCTTAGTTCTAAGACATGACATTGCATTGTAAATTCTGAACTGCAAATCAAAAATTAAGATCTGAATAACTTTAACTAGGCCTTCTGACTTTAAAGTTTCCATTGAATAATATGCGCTGTCACATTTCTTTAAAACACATGATTTGAATTACCATCGCACCAGGAAATCCCATTAAAAATGCATCAGTGCACTGAAGACGTGAAACAATTGCACACTAGGTGCTTCTCTGCTAACAATTCTAATTCAGTACACTACAATCTCAGGCGACTGACTGTGTGGAGTTTGCACGTTCTCCACGTGTCTGCGTGGGTTTCCTCCGGGTGCTCCGGTTTCCTCCCACAATCCAAAGATGTGCAGGCTAGGTGAATTGGCCATGCTAAATTGCCCGTAGTGTTAGGTAAGGGGTAAATGTAGGGGTATGGGTGGGTTGCGCTTCGGCGGGGCGGTGTGCACTTGTTGGGCCGAAGCGCCTGTTTCCACATTGTTAGTAATGTAATCTAATCCATTCTGCAAATTTGCCTGACAAACTAACTAACCAAATGACATTTTTTCTACCATAAAAATGCAAGTACTGTTCTTGCTCATCATCTATCACCAAGAGTTTAATTAATGATTAATTCAACTTTATGGAAAGTTGCTACGTTCACTTTCATTGTCAGTTGGCCTACACAACTACTTCTAATTATAAATAATTGAACAATATTTTGGGACATAGGAATGGAAGAGACATTAAGTAAAAGCAAGTAGTCCTTTTGAAAGACCCACCAGTTTATACAAAGCTCTGTCATGACAGTAGAAATGTACTTTGTGCAAATGATACAGTATTTCTTTCAAAATAAGACACTACACAATTTAAAACAAAGCTAACAGTGGTCATAAAGAAAAATTTAAAGCACAACCTCATGCCCCAGTTCTTGCTGTAATACTTCCAAATGGCATTATATCAAATGTGGGGAAAAAAAGATACTCAGCTGTTGAAGATAACTTACCCAACAGTGACCAGAATATTAATGGCTGATCTAACTAATTAAGTTCTATAACAAGATGGTTTTGATCCACAGCTTAAAACAATTAACCTCACTAGCATCCGCAGAGACAGCTCCACCAGAGAACTTTTTAAAAACGAAGGATTGCTGTTCTTTTTAAAGAGCAAGCTACCAGCTCTTCATGTAAATGCTGTTTACACTACTGTTTGCTCAACCAATCAGCGAAGTTTAGTGGCAGACGATCTGGTGCCACAAGTGTGTACAAGAGGAGATTCAGTTGGCAACAAGTAGCTTACATGTAGATTAGTGACCAATGTCAACAATAAATGCCTTCCAACAAATGAAATTACCTCCCAGCTAGTTGAACAGTTTGTGGGTATGAACGGTATAACCAAACGCTTTGGACTTCCAAAGGAGGTAGTGTCCGTTTATTTCTCACCAATTTTACCTCCATTCATTAAATGCATCTTTTATTTTTCTGTCTGCATGTGCGAAACAGAAATTTTATTGAGCGGAAGTAGAGTTTTACAAGTAAATTTATAGGTCAACAGCTCAAAGTTGTATATCTATAAAAAGAATCAAGTAATATTTCTAGTTAAGTCCAGAAACTCAGCCAATTCTATTAACTGGGGTCTAAAAAAGCAGGTAAATTGAGGAATTTTGCACACTATGATAAAATCTTTAACGTTCCTGATAAATCCAGGAATGGCAGAGCTCGTTTTCCAGTGTACTATCCCAGTGAGGCAACACAGAGCAGACCCAACAATGCCCAATTTGTGTCTTTGAGGCGGTGTTTTAGAAATGAATATTTATCCAATCAAAAATTTCCTCTTTATATTGCATAATTGCACAACTGCATCACAATTCTATCAAACAGACTTCTCTTGATTAATGAAGCATATAGCACTTTTTAGGCTTCTTGGCAAAATAGATGATTATGCTTATTTATCAGCAATTCAAAACAAATTCCATAACTTTCCAAAAAATCCTCAAATGCTACCCTTGCATTATATTTTAGAAGCTGGCGAAAACACAATTAAAATAATATTCTGTTCTGTCAGCTTGCTTCCAACACCAAGTAATGGGTAGATGGGGGGTAGAAGGGAGAGAGAACATTGGGAGGGAGAAAGGGATGTACCTGTTCCAAGCATCAACAATAGAAACTAATTTTTTTTTTCAAAATTTCCACCAAGGTAAAAGCAACAGATTTGCATGCTGCTCTGACTTATTTTCTGGACTGTTTGTAAATATGACACAATCTACTTAAACACTTTCGATAGTCACAATCATTAGCTTTTGATTTGTCCAAGATTAATTGAAAAAATGCTCTAGAAACTCCAAGTATTTCAATAAAACTAGCAAAATATACTGCTTTTCCAAACCAGATGGTCTAAGTACTATCCTTTATCTATACATATCTTTTTGTGAGATTTACTAGCATAACAAATTTTTTTCATCTTAAATTTCTCAGCATCATTCAGACAATAACTGACAGGTTGCTTTAAGACTAAATTATCAATGTTAAATCCACGTACAGGGACCCAGCTGATGTAAGCAGATCACTCTACACATCCTCCATTGTCAGTTATTCTAGCAGTCTTTGCTTTCTTTATTGCATTGTACTTAACAAAAGATATGGCATCCCATTCTGTAGTGTTTTAGCCACCTTTAGAACTATGTTTTTATCAAATTGGCACTTTTTGAAGAATGATTTCTTAATGTTTTTGCTTTAAGACTATTCTAAATACTAGTCTCATGTATTATTAAGATGATCCTTATATGAGGTCCATGTTTTTAATTTTGGGTGTTTAAAACATGAGGACTGAAATGAGAACGTGTATTCTTTAAAAAAAAAAGACTTTTAAGGGTGGTTGCAGTTTTGAAAAGTAAGCAACCCTGACACCCACAAAGAACCATCTCAACAAGCAATAATTGCAGTTTAAGTTGTGGATTTGGACCAAGGGAATTTACCAATGCAGCTTTTGCTGACACCAAGTTAAGTGGTGTATGGATGAGTGACCAGTCATCGATGACAAGATATTTTTGGCTGTCAGAACATGTAATTAGTTGTCTAGTGACTGACAAGCGAGAACAAGCTGCAGTAGGAGAGGGAGAAAATTGTTCAGTTCTTCCCCAGTTCAGAAGCAGTCTGCCTGTTATTACAGTTAAAACTCATTGTAAACCTGAAGAAAAGCAGTTCCTCTTTCCTGGAACTGTTGTTGTACCATGTCACAGAATTTTTAATAAGAGAACCAGCTACCTTGCATCTCTCACCAACCAGTGGAAGCAACGAGAGAAAGACAACTGATACTATATGCTGGCCAACAGAACAGTTACAAAAATCATCTCAACAACAGTACACAAGAGCATAGTCTATGGAACTGTCTTTGCATTCTGTCCACAATCTTAATAACTTACTGGTGCACATGCACACATATGAGAGAGCGAGTGAGAATGAGAGACAGACAGAGGGAGTGAGTGAGGGAAGTGTATAAAAGGGATTAGAGTTTTATTTACACTAATAATTTATAACTGTTAACTTGTAACTGAAGTCTAATTATGTGTAGTAAAATCGTTCTTGATTACTACAGAAATCTGGTCTGTGCTTTCCATCAATCTGGGTCTGAAGGTTAGGTAAATTGGGAACTTCATGTACTTCATAAAACTTTTGTAGTGACTCTGGGAATAGCAGAGCTCAATTTCCAGCACATTATCCCATTGAGTCACAACAAATCATTTAAAAAAATCACATTTTTCAAGATTTAAGTGAACTCAGTGAAGCCGTAATTTAATATTACTATTTACAGGTTTTGTTAATTAATTCACAAACTACATTTCTAATGGAAATTATCCATGTAAATCTATTGCCCTCCAGTCATAGCCACCCCCACCCCCGACAAAAGAACCTACAGCCCTTATATTGGCAGGATAGTAGAACCAGTGATACATGATTTCAGTTTCCTCTATACATGCAGACAGAATTGGAATGTACAGAAACTGACAGGATTCCAAGCTGACAATATTTTTTAACATATAATAGATGAATACATAAAAGAAATAATGAAAACTGATTAAAAGTTCCATTGTAAAAATAATCTCCACCAAATATTAATAAAGATCAATAGAAAAACAAAATAATGTAGATACAAAAAGCCTTATTTAAAAAACCAAAGGAAAATGGAAATAATCAACAGAACTGGCAGCATCAGTGGAGAGAAAATTAGTATTATGCCTCAGGTCTGTGACCTTCCATCATGGCACCATACAATACTGTGGCAATTAATACAAACCCATTTTGACGCGGCAGTAGAATCTCAAATCTTCGAATTTTCCTTTATACATTCAAAACACAATCAAAGCCAAAGCAAGGTTCAGTCTACTTCACTTCTGAATTTCCCCATTCTCCCATCAACGTATTCTCAACCATTGGCCTTAAACAAAACCAGCTCCAAATGTTAGATCACTCATACCTGTGGCACAAAGAGCAATAAAGGTCTGTGCATGCTTTCGGATGAGGTGCAGCTTGTCTTCAGAAAGCAGCAGCTTCTTCAGAATGTGTTCAATGAAGTCATGTGGAGTTACAGCTGCAAGATTCCACTTCAACTTTCCTAAAACGATCAACTCCCACTCCTAACAAAAAGGAAAAATGTTAAATGCAGTACAAAAATGAACAATTGAAAGAAAAAAAAATATTTTTAAAAACTGCTACTTCAAACAATTCACCAGCTACACCATTTTTTTATGGCAAAGCACAACTAGCACCTATTCAGAGTGAACTTTTGAATATATACCTCTAGAGGGAGCCACTGACCCTGCATGGAAAGAAGAAACTAAACCAAAAGCCTTTCATTAAAAAGAAAGGATAGTTCAAACAAGCCACCCGCCACACCAATTTTTTTTGTAATGGTGAAAGCACAACTAGCACTTATTCATGGTAAATGTTTGAACATCTATCTCTAGAGGGAGCTACTGACAGTGATTTATAGTATTCACTGTTGGAAAGGCCATACTATACTTACCACTGAACTTCAAATACAAAACTCACCCTATTAACATTATCTACTAAGCACTGACACCAAAAGTGGCTTAAATGATTGTTCCTAAACAAAGAGTACATCTACATCATGTTTTATTCATGTTTTTATTTTAATTTGTAGACTTCAGCTCACCCATCCTTGTTTGATGTCAAAAATCACAACACTGGGATATAGCGGGGGTTCCAAAAGTTTGTTGGATTATAACCCGGTGTTGTGCGATTTTTTGACTTTTCATACCCCAATCCAACAAGAGCACCTCCAAATCACGGTATTCATGTTTGAGACATTTTATCTACATTTATACCAGAGAAACAACTTTGTAACAGTAGCAATTTAACTGGAACCACCCCCTGTCTCACAAATGTCAAAGAACAGAACAAAAAGTGCTACTTATGTCGTAACTGTTCTGAATTTTTTCTGTATTGTGAATGAAGTACTAGAACATAGAAGAATACAGCGCAGTACAGACCCTTCGGCCCTCGATGTTGCGCCGATCCAAGCCCACCTAACCTACACTAGCCCACTATCCTCCATATGCCTATCCAATGCCCGCTTAAATGCCCATAATGAGGGAGAGTCCACCACTGCTACTGGCAGGGCATTCCATGAACTCATGACTCGCTGAGTAAAGAACCTACCCCTAACATCTGTCCTATACCTACCCCCCCCTTAATTTAAAGCTATGCCCCCTTGTAATAGCTGACTCCATACGTGGAAAAAGATTCTCACTGTCGACCCAAACTAAACCCCTAATCATCTTGTACACCTCCATCAAGTCACCCCTATACCTTCTTTTCTCCAATGAAAACAACCCCAAGTGCCTCAGCCTTTCCTCATACGATCTTTCTACCATACCAGGCAACATCCTGGTAAACCTCCTCTGCACCCGTTCCAGTGCCTCCACATCCTTCCTATAGTATGGCGACCAAAACTGCACACAATACTCCAGATGCGGCCGCACCAGAGTCTAAGACAACTGCAAGATGACCTCAGTACTCCGGAACTCAATTCCTCTACCAATAAAAGCCAGTTCGCCATATGCCTGCTTCACCGCACTATTTACCTGGGTGGCAACTTTTAAAGATCTGTGTACATGGACACCAAGATCCCTCTGCTCATCCACACTACCAAATATCCGACCATTAGCCCAGTCCCCCATCTTTTTGTTACTCTTACCAAAGTGAATCACCTCACACTTAGCTACATTGAACTCCATTTGCCACCTTTCTGCCCAGTTCTGCAGCTTATCTATATCCCGCTGTAACCTGCCACATCCTTCCTCACTGTCTACAACTCCTCCCACTTTCATATCATCCACAAACTTGCTCATCCAACCTTCTAACCCCTCCTCCAGGTCATTTATAAAAATGACAAACAGCAATGGTCCCAAAACAGATCCTTGCGGAACACCGCTAGTGACGGCACTCCAAGATGAACCTTTGCCATCAACTAGTACCCTCTGTCTTCTTCCAGCCAGCCAACTCCCAATCCAAACCTCCAACTCACCCTCAATGCCATACCTCCATATTTTTTGCAGTAGTCTACCATGGGGAACCTTATCAAACGAGGAGAAAGTGAGGTCTGCAGATGCTGGAGATCAAAGTTGAAACTTTATTGCTGGAACAGCACAGCAGGTCAGGCAGCATCCAGGGAACAGGAGATTCGACGTTTCGGGCACAGGCCCTTCTTCAGGAATGAACCTTATCAAACGCCTTATCCATATACACCACATCTAACACTTTCCCCTCGCCCACCTCCTTAGTCACCTTCTCAAAGAATTCAATAAGGTTTGTGAGGCACGACCTGCCCTTCACAAAACCCAATTGATTCATCCCAACTGTGGATGTATTTTTAAGACCCGAATGATTTTTGCAACTGAACACCAAATTTCGTAGAAAGCAGACATGGTAAAAGTTTACAATTCTGTTGGAAGTTTAACTTATAGAATCACTACAGTGCAGATAAGAGTCCTATCGACCCAGCGAGCCCACACCAATCCTTAGAACAGCACTCCACTCCCCCAAACCCCATAACCTCATAACCTCATACTCACCATGGTTAATCTACCTAGCCTACACATTCTGACACTACAGGGCAATTTACCACAATCAATCCACCTAAACTTTGAATTGTTGGAGGAAACCCAGGCAGACATCAGAAGAATATGTAAAGTCACCCAACGCTGGAATCGAACTTGGGTCCCTGGCACTGTGACACAGCATTACTAACCATGTGCTCCCTCCTAAAGTACAAGTCAGCCTCATTAGCATTTTTGTATCAATGTAAGTTTTGCACAGAAAGCTGAAGATAGATTACTAAATTACCAAAAGTTCATGTAGTCTGATAGAGTTGTCAGTATATAGGCAAAGTTTTTCCACTGTCAAAGGAATATTTTCTTTGAACTTTGATGCAAGGAACAGACACACAGCTCCAAGTAGCTGCAGGTGGCTTTTGGTAATTGGTACAATCGATAAGAATCTGTCCAGGTAATTCATTGCCAAAGGAAAGACTTCCTCCTCACACCTCTGCTCTTCACAGACCTAAGGGGGGAGAAATGGCTAAAAATGAGGAACAATGAGGTTGTAGAAAGTAGTGAATGAGGCCTTGGCACCATCTATGATGCGCCACATGCCTCCAGGTCATTGAGCAAGAAACAAATTAAAGGGGACATGGGGGGGGGGGGAAGGAAAGGAAAGGAAAGGGGACGGCGGGGTGAAGGAAAGGGGACGGGGGGGGGGGGGGGGAAGAGGGGGGGGAGGAAAGGGGACGGGGGGGGGGGGGAGGGGGGGGAGGAAAGGGGACGGGGGGGTGGGGGGGGGAGGAAAGGGGGGGGGGGGAGGAAGGGGGGGGGGGAGGGACGGGGGGGGGGGAGGAAAGGGGGGGGGGGGGGGAGGAAAGGGGACGGGGGGGGGGGAGGAAAGGGGACGGGGGGGGAGGAGGGGGGGGGGGGGGAGGAAAGGGGACGGGGGGGGGGGGGGGGGGAGGAAAGGGGACGGGGGGGGGGGGGGGAGGAAAGGGGACAGGG